>NC_045687.1:4066219-4150100 GCF_003331165.1 Xiphophorus hellerii
ATCGGCGTTACAGGTCACTTCGCCACGCCGCCACGCCCAGCTGCTATCTCAAAGCCGGTCAGGGTTGGAATCCTCAACACACCAACATGTCTTCTGTCTCTGGACACAGTTTCATGTTGATTAGGTCAAAGGGCTAAGATAGCGACCGTTCACAGTAAAACATGACACTTCCTGTTCTCAGGGGGCGTGGCCTAAGCGATGTCATAATTTCACCACAGGGTATTTTAGGACACCCGATGACGATCAATCAATGAAAGTTTGGTCCCTCTCTGTGTTTTTGTATAGGAAATATAAGAGTTTCGTGTTTCATGGCGAGTAGGTGAACTTTGACCCCTGCTAACCCCCCTTCAGCAAGCTCATACAGTCACCAATTTGATAACTTTAAATCAGACATGCCTTATGATCAGACTGACCGAGTTTGAAGCCGATCAATCGAAATCCCTAGGAGGAGTTCGATCAAATGCAAAGGCTGTAAACGTCAAACTCGAGGTCCAAAATGGACCTTCAATACAAAATGGCCGACTTCCTGTTGGGTTTCGACCATGGCTCTAATAGACTTTTTTGTACGTCCTGACAAGATACACATATGTACCAAGTTTCGTAATTCTAGGATAAAGCATGGCATGGGGCTGTTCATTTAAAATACTCTAGGGGTCGCTATAGAGAAATTAGGCCACGCCCACCAAATTTTGTTATGAATTCCTGTCGGTGGGTGGATAAGGATCCATCCTAGTGAGTTTGGAGCAGCTGGGCCCGAAATTGTGGAATTCAGAGCCAAACGAAATTCGACGGCGTTCGCAACGCCGCCACGCCCACCTGCTTCATCGCAGCCGGTCGGGGTTGGATTACTCAACACACCAACATGTCTTCTGTCTCTGGACACAGTTTCATGTTGATTAGGTCAAAGGGCTAAGATAGCGACCGTTCACAGTAAAACATGACACTTCCTGTTCTCAGGGGGCGTGGCCTAAGTGATGTCATCATTTGACCATAGGTTATTGTAGGGCACCCGATGACGATCAATCAATGAAAGTTTGATCCCTCTATGTGTTTTTATATAGGAAATATAAGAGTTTCGTGTTTCATGGCGAGTAGGTGAACTTTGACCCCTGCTAACCCCCCTTCAACATGCTCCAAAACTCACCAATTTGATAACTTTAAATCAAACATGCCTTATGATCAGACTGACCAAGTTTGAAGCCGATCAATCAAAATCCCTAGGAGGAGTTCGATCAAATACGAAGGCTGTAAACGTCAAAATCGAGGAAAAAAAATGGACGTTCAATACAAAATGGCCGACTTCCTGTGATAGTTGGCTTATAACATTAAATGTAAGTTCTGAGTCTTTTGGTGAGCTCTACAAGTGTGCCAAATTTCATGTCTCTACGATGAAGTACGTTCATACCATTGTGTCAACAGAAAATTGCTAGTTGCCGCCGTTGAGCAATTTTTTATGCGATTTTTGCGACAACCTTAAAATTCAAAATTTTTAATTTTTCTAGTCGCGACCGCCAAGTTTGGTGAGTTTTTGAATATGATAAAGCCCCCAAAAAGGCACACGAAGAGGTGGGAAGAATAATAATAATAAACAGTACAGATACAATAGGCCTTCGCAGCGCTTTGCTGCTCGGGCCTAATAAACAGTACAGATACAATAGGCCTTCGCAGCGCTTTGCTGCTCGGGCCTAATAATAATAAACAGTACAGATACAATAGGCCTTCGCAGCGCTTTGCTGCTCGGGCCTAATAATTAAAGCTGCAAGCAGCCTCGGGCGGCCCTCGCAGCAAGCGCCGCTCCGGCCTATTGGCCACCGCGGGGGTTCCGGCCAGCGCAGAAGCTCTCGCACGTTTTCCAGAGCCGCAGCCCGCTCCCCACCGCAGAAGCTCTGCCGCAGTTTCCAGCATCGCCGCCCGCTAGCCGCCGCAGAAGCTGTCGCGCGTTTTCCCCGCCTGTCCACCGGGCGACAGGCGTGAATGCGTTCGGCGGCGCTCCCCGACGACTGTCGAAAAATCTGGCGCAGATCGGTCGATGCGTCGAGGAGATACAACCCATGTATTAACTTAGGGGGCGCAGTGGAGCCAAATTACATTTCAAACCCGTTGGGCTCTTTAGAGGTGAACAAAGGTCATACATATCCAGTTTGGCGCCAATCGGATGATCCATGCCTGAATAAGAGCCAAACGTATGCATATGGCGAGGGACTGATATTCGCCATTTGGCCACGCCCACACGGTTCAGCCAGCAGCGAGCATTGACAGAGTTTATCATCCGAATCATCTTGATTAGGTCAAGAGAGCCATAAACGGAGCTTTCCAAGTAAAAAAACGGCACTTCCTGTTCTGAGGGGGCGGGGCTTAGATGACGTCATAATATGATGACATAGGGTCGTCAAGGATCCCACCAGGGTCACTCGTGCAAAGTTTGGTGCAGAAGCTATCGACCGTTCACAGTAAAATACAAGACTTCCTGTTGTCAGAGGGCGTGGCCTACGTGATGTCATCATTTGACCATTGGATATTATTCTACACCCGAGGATGATCAATAACTCAAACTTTGGTGTCTCTGTCAGTTTTTGTGTTAGAATTACAAATTATTTAATTTTTTCCTCTATAATTCAACATTGAACTGTCATTCCGTAGGGCAATGCTGCCCTCTGGTGTCGAATTACTGAAATTACAGAAATAGTTTCATTATTTCAGTAATTCGACACCAGAGGGCAGCATTGCCCTACACATGACAAAGCCCTTTGTATTACACAGTCGATCACAGGGGAACTTTGAGCCTTGCTAACCCCCCTTCAACATGCTCCAAAACTCACCAATTTGATAACTTTAAATCAGACATGCCTTATGATCAGACTGACCAAGTTTGAAGTCGATCAATCGAAATCCCTAGGAGGAGTTTGATCAAATACGAAAGCTGTAAACGTCAAAATCGAGGTCAAATGAACTTCAATCTAAAATGGCCGACTTCCTGTTGGGTTTAGAGCATGGCTCCAAGAGACTTTTTTGTACGTCCTGACAAGATACACATGTGTACCAAGTTTCGTAATTCTAAGCTAAAGCATGGCTTGGGGCTGAGTTTTTGAAATATTCTAGGGGGCGATATAGAGAAATTAGGCCACGCCCTCCAAATTTTGTTATGAATTCCTGTTGGCGGGTCAATAAGGATCCATCCTAGTGAGTTTGGAGCAGCTCACCCCGAAACTGTGGAATTCAGAGCCAAACGAAATTTGACGGCGTTCGCAACGCCGCCACGCCCACCTGCTTCATCGCAGCCGGTCGGGGTTGGAGTCCACAACACACCAACATGTCTTCTGTCTCTGGACACAGTTTCATGTTGATTAGGTCAAAGGGCTAAGATAGCGACCGTTCACAGTAAAACATGACACTTCCTGTTCTCAGGGGGCGTGGCCTACGTAAAAAAATAATTTCACCACAGGGTATTTTAGGACACCCGATGACGATCAATCCCAGAAAGTTTGGTCCCTCTATGTGTTTTTGTATAGGAAATATAAGAGTTTCGTGTTTCATGGCGAGTAGGTGAACTTTGACCCCTGGTAACCCCCCTTCAGCAAGCTCATACAGTCACCAATTTGATAACTTTAAATCAGACATGCCTTATGATCAGACTGACCAAGTTTGAAGCCGATCAATCGAAATCCCTAGGAGGAGTTCGATCAAATGCAAAGGCTGTAAACGTCAAACTCGAGGTCCAAAATGGACCTTCAATACAAAATGGCCGACTTCCTGTTGGGTTTAGAGCATGGCTCCAAGAGACTTTTTTGTACGTCCTGACAAGATACACATGTGTACCAAGTTTCGTAATTCTAGGATAAAGCATGGCATGGGGCTGTTCATTTAAAATACTCTAGGGGTCGCTATAGAGAAATTAGGCCACGCCCACCAAATTTTGTTATGAATTCCTGTCGGTGGGTGGATAAGGATCCATCCTAGTGAGTTAGGAGGAGCTGGGCCCGAAATTGTGGAATTCAGAGCCAAACGAAATTCGACGGCGTTCGCAACGCCGCCACGCCCACCTGCTTCATCGCAGCCGGTCGGGGTTGGATTACTCAACACACCAACATGTCTTCTGTCTCTGGACACAGTTTCATGTTGATTAGGTCAAAGGGCTAAGATAGCGACCGTTCACAGTAAAACATGACACTTCCTGTTCTCAGGGGGCGTGGCCTACTTAAAAAAATAATTTCACCACAGGGTATTTTAGGACACCCGATGACAATCAATCAATGAAAGTTTGGTCCCTCTCTGTGTTTTTGTATAGGAAATATAAGAGTTTCGTGTTTCATGGCGAGTAGGTGAACTTTGACCCCTGCTAACCCCCCTTCAACATGCTCCAAAACTCACCAATTTGATAACTTTAAATCAGACATGCCTTATGATCAGACTGACCGAGTTTGAAGCCGATCAATCAAAATCCCTAGGAGGAGTTCGATCAAATACGAAGGCTGTAAACGTCAAAATCGAGGTAAAAAATGGACTTTCAATACAAAATGGCCGACTTCCTGTGATAGTTGGCTTATAACATTAAATGTAAGTTCTGAGTCTTTTGGTGAGCTCTACAAGTGTACCAAATTTCATGTCTCTACGATGAAGTACGTTCATACCATTGTGTCAACAGAAAATTGCTAGTTGCCGCCGTTGAGCAATTTTTTTTGCGATTTTTGTGACAACCTTAAAATTCAAAATTTTGAATTTTTCTAGTCGCGACCGCCAAGTTTGGTGAGTTTTTGAATATGATAAAGCCCCCAAAAAAGGCAATTCATTTGGGTGGAAGAATAATAAGAATAATAATAATAATTAAAGCTGCAAGCAGCCTCGGGCGGCCCTCGCAGCAAGCGCCGCTCCGGCCTATTGGCCACCGCGGGGGTTCCGGCCAGCGCAGAAGCTCTCGCACGTTTTCCAGAGCCGCAGCCCGCTCCCCACCGCAGAAGCTCTGCCGCAGTTTCCAGCATCGCCGCCCGCTAGCCGCCGCAGAAGCTGTCGCGCGTTTTCCCCGCCTGTCCACCGGGCGACAGGCGTGAATGCGTTCGGCGGCGCTCCCCGACGACTGTCGAAAAATCTGGCGCAGATCGGTCGATGCGTCGAGGAGATACAACCCATGTATTAACTTAGGGGGCGCAGTGGAGCCAAATTACATTTCAAACCCGTTGGGCTCTTTAGAGGTGAACAAAGGTCATACATATCCAGTTTGGCGCCAATCGGATGATCCATGTGTGAATTAGAGCCAAACGTATGTATATGGCGAGGGACTGATATTCGCCATTTGGCCACGCCCACACGGTTCAGCCAGCAGTGAGCATTGACAGAGTTTATCATCCGAATCATCTTGATTAGGTCAAGAGAGCCATAAACGGAGCTTTCCAAGTAAAAAAACGGCACTTCCTGTTCTGAGGGGGCGGGGCTTAGATGACGTCATAATATGATGACATAGGGTCGTCAAGGATCCCACCAGGGTCACTCGTGCAAAGTTTGGTGCAGAAGCTATCGACCGTTCACAGTAAAATACAAGACTTCCTGTTGTCAGAGGGCGTGGCCTACGTGATGTCATCATTTGACCATTGGATATTATTCTACACCCGAGGATGATCAATAACTCAAACTTTGGTGTCTCTGTCAGTTTTTGTGTTAGAATTACAAATTATTTAATTTTTTCCTCTATAATTCAACATTGAACTGTCATTCCGTAGGGCAATGCTGCCCTCTGGTGTCGAATTACTGAAATTACAGAAATAGTTTCATTATTTCAGTAATTCGACACCAGAGGGCAGCATTGCCCTACACATGACAAAGCCCTTTGTATTACACAGTCGATCACAGGGGAACTTTGAGCCTTGCTAACCCCCCTTCAACATGCTCCAAAACTCACCAATTTGATAACTTTAAATCAGACATGCCTTATGATCAGACTGACCAAGTTTGAAGTCGATCAATCGAAATCCCTAGGAGGAGTTTGATCAAATACGAAAGCTGTAAACGTCAAAATCGAGGTCAAATGAACTTCAATCTAAAATGGCCGACTTCCTGTTGGGTTTAGAGCATGGCTCCAAGAGACTTTTTTGTACGTCCTGACAAGATACACATGTGTACCAAGTTTCGTAATTCTAAGCTAAAGCATGGCTTGGGGCTGAGTTTTTTGAAATATTCTAGGGGGCGATATAGAGAAATTAGGCCACGCCCTCCAAATTTTGTTATGAATTCCTGTTGGCGGGTCAATAAGGATCCATCCTAGTGAGTTTGGAGCAGCTCACCCCGAAACTGTGGAATTCAGAGCCAAACGAAATTTGACGGCGTTCGCAACGCCGCCACGCCCACCTGCTTCATCGCAGCCGGTCGGGGTTGGAGTCCACAACACACCAACATGTCTTCTGTCTCTGGACACAGTTTCATGTTGATTAGGTCAAAGGGCTAAGATAGCGACCGTTCACAGTAAAACATGACACTTCCTGTTCTCAGGGGCGTGGCCTACGTAAAAAATAATTTCACCACAGGGTATTTTAGGACACCCGATGACGATCAATCCCAGAAAGTTTGGTCCCTCTATGTGTTTTTGTATAGGAAATATAAGAGTTTCGTGTTTCATGGCGAGTAGGTGAACTTTGACCCCTGGTAACCCCCCTTCAGCAAGCTCATACAGTCACCAATTTGATAACTTTAAATCAGACATGCCTTATGATCAGACTGACCAAGTTTGAAGCCGATCAATCGAAATCCCTAGGAGGAGTTCGATCAAATGCAAAGGCTGTAAACGTCAAACTCGAGGTCCAAAATGGACCTTCAATACAAAATGGCCGACTTCCTGTTGGGTTTAGAGCATGGCTCCAAGAGACTTTTTTGTACGTCCTGACAAGATACACATGTGTACCAAGTTTCGTAATTCTAGGATAAAGCATGGCATGGGGCTGTTCATTTAAATACTCTAGGGGTCGCTATAGAGAAATTAGGCCACGCCCACCAAATTTTGTTATGAATTCCTGTCGGTGGGTGGATAAGGATCCATCCTAGTGAGTTAGGAGGAGCTGGGCCCGAAATTGTGGAATTCAGAGCCAAACGAAATTCGACGGCGTTCGCAACGCCGCCACGCCCACCTGCTTCATCGCAGCCGGTCGGGGTTGGATTACTCAACACACCAACATGTCTTCTGTCTCTGGACACAGTTTCATGTTGATTAGGTCAAAGGGCTAAGATAGCGACCGTTCACAGTAAAACATGACACTTCCTGTTCTCAGGGGGCGTGGCCTACTTAAAAAAATAATTTCACCACAGGGTATTTTAGGACACCCGATGACAATCAATCAATGAAAGTTTGGTCCCTCTCTGTGTTTTTGTATAGGAAATATAAGAGTTTCGTGTTTCATGGCGAGTAGGTGAACTTTGACCCCTGCTAACCCCCCTTCAACATGCTCCAAAACTCACCAATTTGATAACTTTAAATCAGACATGCCTTATGATCAGACTGACCGAGTTTGAAGCCGATCAATCAAAATCCCTAGGAGGAGTTCGATCAAATACGAAGGCTGTAAACGTCAAAAATCGAGGTAAAAAATGGACTTTCAATACAAAATGGCCGACTTCCTGTGATAGTTGGCTTATAACATTAAATGTAAGTTCTGAGTCTTTTGGTGAGCTCTACAAGTGTACCAAATTTCATGTCTCTACGATGAAGTACGTTCATACCATTGTGTCAACAGAAAATTGCTAGTTGCCGCCGTTGAGCAATTTTTTTTTGCGATTTTTGTGACAACCTTAAAATTCAAAATTTTGAATTTTTCTAGTCGCGACCGCCAAGTTTGGTGAGTTTTTGAATATGATAAAGCCCCCAAAAAGGCAATTCATTTGGGTGGAAGAATAATAAGAATAATAATAATAATAATTAAAGCTGCAAGCAGCCTCGGGCGGCCCTCGCAGCAAGCGCCGCTCCGGCCTATTGGCCACCGCGGGGGTTCAGCCACCGCAGAAGCTCTCGCACGATTTCTAGAGCCGCAGCCAACTCCCCACCACAGAAGCTCTGCCGCAGTTTCCAGCACCGCCGCCCGCTAGCCACCGCAGAGGCTGTCGCGCATTTTCCACGCCCGTCCACCAGGCGACATGCGTGAATGCGTTCGGCAGCGCTCCCCGACCACTGTCAAAAAATCTGGTGCAGATCGGTCGATGCCTCGAGGAGACACAGCCGATGTATTAACTTAGGGGGCGCAGTGGAGCCAAATTACATCTCAAACTCGTTGGGCTCTTTAGAGGTGAACAAAGATCATACATATCCAGTTTGGCGTCAATCGGATGATCCGTGTGTGATTTAGAGCCAAACATATGCATATGGCGAGGGACTGATGTTCGCCATTTGGCCACGCCCACACGGTTCAGCCAGCAGCGAGCATTGACAGAGTTTATCATCCGAATCATCTTGATTAGGTCAAGAGAGCCATAAACAGAGCTTTCCAAGGAAAAAAATGGCACTTCCTGTTCCGAGGGGCGGGGCTTAGATGACGTCATAATGTGATGACGTAGGATTGACGGGCAAGCCTCCAGGATCACTCAGGCCAAGTTTGATGCAGCTCGGTCAAAATATGTGGAATGTAGAGGCAAACGTATACGAACGGCGTTGCCGCCATTGAAAACTCTTGGCACTTTAAAGCAAGCAGATCAACTTCCTATCTGTCATCCAACACAGAATCACCTTGATTAGGTCAAGAGAGCCATAGATGAAAGTTTCCAAGGAAAAAATAGCACTTCCTGTTCTGAGGGGGCGGGGCTTAGATGACGTCATAATCTGATGACATAGAATTTTCAGACATCACACCAGCATCACTCAAGCCAAGTTTGGTGCAGCTCGGTCGAAACATGTGGAATCTAGAAGCAAACGTATGGCATCGGCGTTACAGGTCACTTCGCCACGCCGCCACACCCAGCTGCTTCATCGCAGCCGGTCAGGGCTTGAATCCACAACACACCAACATGTCTTCTGTCTCTGGACACAGTTTCATGTTGATTAGGTCAAAGGGCTAAGATAGCGACCGTTCACAGTAAAACATGACACTTCCTGTTCTCAGGGGGCGTGGCCTAAGCGATGTCATAATTTCACCACAGGGTATTTTAGGACACCTATTGTTGATCAATAACTGAAAATTTGGTGTCTCTGTGAGTTTCTGTGCAGGATATATAAGAGTTTCGTGTTTCATGGCGAGTAGGTGAACTTTGACCCCTGGTAACCCCCCTTCAGCAATCTCAGACAGTCACCAATTTGATAACTTTAAATCAGACATGCCTTATGATCAGACTGACCGAGTTTGAAGCCGATCAATCGAAATCCCTAGGAGGAGTTCGATCAAATGCAAAGGCTGTAAACGTCAAAATCGAGGTCAAATGAACTTCAATCTAAAATGGCCGACTTCCTGTTGGGTTTCGACCATGGCTGTAATAGACTTTTTTGTACGTCCTGACAAGATACACATGTGTACCAAGTTTAATTCTAGGTTAAAGCATGGCTTAGGGCTGTTCATTTAAAATACTCTAGGGGTCGCTATAGAGAAATTAGGCCACGCCCACCAAATTTGTTATGAATTCCTGTCGGTGGGTGGATAAGGATCCATCCTAGTGAGTTTGGAGCAGCTGGGCCCGAAATTGTGGAATTCAGAGCCAAACGTATGGCAACGGCGTTACAGGTCACTTCGCCACGCCTCCACGCCCACCTGCTATGTCAAAGCCGGTCAGGGTTGGAATCCTCAACACACCAAGATGTCTTCTGTCTCTGGACACAGTTTCATGTTGATTAGGTCAAAGGGCTAAGATAGCGACCGTTCACAGTAAAACATGACACTTCCTGTTCTCAGGGGGCGTGGCCTACTTAAAAAAATAATTTCACCACAGGGTATTTTAGGACACCCGATGACAATCAATCAATGAAAGTTTGGTCCCTCTCTGTGTTTTTGTATAGGAAATATAAGAGTTTCGTGTTTCATGGCGAGTAGGTGAACTTTGACCCCTGCTAACCCCCCTTCAACATGCTCCAAAACTCACCAATTTGATAACTTTAAATCAGACATGCCTTATGATCAGACTGACCGAGTTTGAAGCCGATCAATCAAAATCCCTAGGAGGAGTTCGATCAAATACGAAGGCTGTAAACGTCAAAATCGAGGTAAAAAATGGACTTTCAATACAAAATGGCCGACTTCCTGTGATAGTTGGCTTATAACATTAAATGTAAGTTCTGAGTCTTTTGGTGAGCTCTACAAGTGTACCAAATTTCATGTCTCTACGATGAAGTACGTTCATACCATTGTGTCAACAGAAAATTGCTAGTTGCCGCCGTTGAGCAATTTTTTTTGCGATTTTTGTGACAACCTTAAAATTCAAAATTTTGAATTTTTCTAGTCGCGACCGCCAAGTTTGGTGAGTTTTTGAATATGATAAAGCCCCCAAAAAGGCAATTCATTTGGGTGGAAGAATAATAAGAATAATAATAATAATAATTAAAGCTGCAAGCAGCCTCGGGCGGCCCTCGCAGCAAGCGCCGCTCCGGCCTATTGGCCACCGCGGGGGTTCCGGCCAGCGCAGAAGCTCTCGCACGTTTTCCAGAGCCGCAGCCCGCTCCCCACCGCAGAAGCTCTGCCGCAGTTTCCAGCATCGCCGCCCGCTAGCCGCCGCAGAAGCTGTCGCGCGTTTTCCCCGCCTGTCCACCGGGCGACAGGCGTGAATGCGTTCGGCGGCGCTCCCCGACGACTGTCGAAAAATCTGGCGCAGATCGGTCGATGCGTCGAGGAGATACAACCCATGTATTAACTTAGGGGGCGCAGTGGAGCCAAATTACATTTCAAACCCGTTGGGCTCTTTAGAGGTGAACAAAGGTCATACATATCCAGTTTGGCGCCAATCGGATGATCCATGCCTGAATAAGAGCCAAACGTATGCATATGGCGAGGGACTGATATTCGCCATTTGGCCACGCCCACACGGTTCAGCCAGCAGTGAGCATTGACAGAGTTTATCATCCGAATCATCTTGATTAGGTCAAGAGAGCCATAAACAGAGCTTTCCAAGGAAAAAAACGGCACTTCCTGTTCCGAGGGGGCGGGGCTTAGATGACGTCATAATATGATGACGTAGGATCGACGGGCAAGCCTCCAGGATCACTCAGGCCAAGTTTGATGCAGCTCGGTCAAAATATGTGGAATGTAGAGGCAAACGTATACGAACGGCGTTGCCGCCATTGAAAACTCTTGGCACTTTAAAGCAAGCGAGACCAACTTCCTATCTGTCATCCAACACAGAATCACCTTGATTAGGTCAAGAGAGCCATAAACAGAGCTTTCCAAGGAAAAAAAGGCTTCCGGTTCCGGGGGGGGGCTTAGATGACGTCACAATGTGATGACGTAGGATCGACGGGCAAGCCTCCAGGATCACTCAGGCCAAGTTTGGCAGCTCGGTCAAAATATGTGGAATGTAGAGGCAAACGTATACGAACGGCGTTGCCGCCATTGAAACTCTTGGCACTTTAAAGCAAGCGAGACCAACTTCCTATCTGTCATCCAACACAGAATCACCTTGATTAGGTCAAGAGAGCCATAGATGAAAGTTTCCAAGGAAAAAAATAGCACTTCCTGTTCTGGGGGGGGGGCTTAGATGACGTCATAATCTGATGACATAGAATTTTCAGACATCACACCAGCATCACTCAAGCCAAGTTTGGTGCAGCTCGATCGAAACATGTGGAATCTAGAAGCAAAAGTATGGCATCGGCGTACAGGTCACTTCGCACGCCGCCACGCCCAGCTGCTATCTCAAAGCCGGTCAGGGTTGGAAACCTCAACACCAACATGTCTTCTGTCTCTGGACACAGGTTCATGTTGATTAGGTCAAAGGGCTAAGAGAGCGACCGTTCACAGTAAAACATGACACTTCCTGTTCTCAGGGGGCGTGGCCTACGTGATGTCATCATTTGACCATATGGTATTGTAGGCCACCTGATGACGATCAATCACTGAAAGTTTGGAGTCTCTGTGAGTTTTTGTGTTAGAAATACCAATTTTTCATTTTTCCTGTGTATTACAAAATCGAAGAATTTCATCGCAGGGCAATGCTGCCCTTGGTGTCGAATTACTGAAATAATGAAACTATTTCAGTGGCCAGCAGAGGGCAGCATTGCCCTACAAACGACGAACATGTACTGTTTATTATGTAATTACACAGAAGATCTCTCTAATTCATTCTGAGGGGGCGGGGCTTAGATGACGTCATAATATGATGACATAGCATTGTCAGGCATCACAACAGCATCACTGAGGCCAAGTTTGGTGCAGCTCGGTCGAAACATGTGGAATCTAGAAGCAAACGTATGGCATCGGCGTTACAGGTCACTTCGCCACACGCCGCCACACCCAGCTGCTTCATCGCAGCCGGTCAGGGCTTGAATCCAACAACACACCAACATGTCTTCTGTCTCTGGACACAGTTTCATGTTGATTAGGTCAAAGGGCTAAGATAGCGACCGTTCACAGTAAAACATGACACTTCCTGTTTCAGGGGGCGTGGCCTAAGCGATGTCATAATTTCACCACAGGGTATTTTAGGACACCTATTGTTGATCAATAACTGAAAAATTTGGTGTCTCTGTGAGTTTCTGTGCAGGATATATAAGAGTTTCGTGTTTCATGGCGAGTAGGTGAACTTTGACCCCTGGTAACCCCCCTTCAGCAATCTCAGACAGTCACCAATTTGATAACTTTAAATCAGACATGCCTTAGATCAGACGGACCGAGTTTGAAGCCAATCAATCGAAATCCCTAGGAGGAGTTCGATCAAATACGAATGCTGTGAACGTCAAAAATCGAGGTCAAATGAAATTCAATCTAAAATGGCCGACTTCCTGTTGGGTTTAGAGCATGGCTCTAAGAGACTTTTTTGTACGTCCCGACAAGATACACATGTGTACCAAGTTTCGTAATTCTAGGTTTAAGCATGGCTTGGGGCTGTTCATTTAAAATACTCTAGGGGTCGCTATAGAGAAATTAGGCCACGCCCACCAAATTTTGTATGAATTCTTTGTCGGGGGTGGATAAGGATCCATCCTAGTGAGTTTGAGCAGCTGGGCCCGAAATGTGGAATTCAGAGCCAAACGTATGGCAACGGCGTTACAGGTCACTTCGCCACGCCGCCACGCCCACTGCTATGTCAAAGCAGTCAGGGTTGGAATCCTCAACACACCAACATGTCTTCGTCTCTGGACACAGTTTCATGTTGATTAGGTCAAAGGGCTAAGAGAGCGACCGCTCACAGTAAAACATGACACTTCCTGTTCTCAGGGGGCGTGGCTTAAGTGATGTCATCATTTCACCACAGGGTATTTTAGGACATCCGATGCCGATCAATCACTGAAAGTTTGGTCCCTCTATGTGTTTTTTTATAGGAAATATAAGAGTTTCGTGTTTCATGGCGAGTAGGTGAACTTGACCCCTGCTAACCCCCCTTCAACATACTCCAAAAACTCACCAATTTGATAACTTTAAATCAAACATGGCTTATGATCAGACTGACCGAGTTGAAGTCGATCAATCGAAATCCCTAGGAGGAGTTCGATCAATACGAAGGCTGTAAACGTCAAAATCGAGGAAAAAAAATGGACGTTCAATACAAAATGGCCGACTTCCTGTGATAGTTGGCTAATAACATTAAATGTAAGTTCTGAGTCTTTTGGTGAGCTCTACAAGTGTACCAAATTTCATGTCTCTACGATGAAGTACGTTCATACCATTGTGTCAACAGAAATTGCTAGTTGCCGCCGTTGAGCAATTTTTTTGCGATTTTTGCGACAACCTTAAAATTCAAAATTTGAATTTTTCTAGTCGCGCCGCCAAGTTGGTGAGTTTTTGAATATGATAAAGCCCCCAAAAAGGCAATTCATTGGGTGGAAGAATAATAAGAATAATTAAAGCTGCAAGCAGCCTCGGGGGCCCTCGCAGCAAGCGCCGCTCCGGCCTATTGGCCACCGCGGGGGTTCCGGCAGCGCACAAGCTCTCGCACGTTTTCCAGAGCCGCAGCCCGCTCCCCACCGCAGAAGCTCTGCCGCAGTTTCCAGCATCGCCGCCCGCTAGCTGCCGCAGAAGCTGTCGCGCGTTTTCCCCGCCTGTCACACCGGCGACAGGCGTGAATTGCGTTCGGCGGCGGCTCCCCGACGACTGTCGAAAAATCTGGCGCAGATCGGTCGATGCGTCGAGGAGATACAACCCATGTATTAACTTAGGGGGCGCAGTGGAGCCAAATTACATTTCAAACCCGTTGGGCTCTTTAGAGGTGAACAAAGGTCATACATATCCAGTTTGGCGCCAATCGGATGATCCATGCCTGAATAAGAGCCAAACGTATGCATATGGCGAGGGACTGATATTCGCCATTTGGCCACGCCCACACGGTTCAGCCAGCAGCGAGCATTGACAGAGTTTATCATCCGAATCATCTTGATTAGGTCAAGAGAGCCATAAACGGAGCTTTCCAAGTAAAAAAACGGCACTTCCTGTTCTGAGGGGGCGGGGCTTAGATGACGTCATAATATGATGACATAGGGTCGTCAAGGATCCCACCAGGGTCACTCGTGCAAAGTTTGGTGCAGAAGCTATCGACCGTTCACAGTAAAATACAAGACTTCCTGTTGTCAGAGGGCGTGGCCTACGTGATGTCATCATTTGACCATTGGATATTATTCTACACCCGAGGATGATCAATAACTCAAACTTTGGTGTCTCTGTCAGTTTTTGTGTTAGAATTACAAATTATTTAATTTTTTCCTCTATAATTCAACATTGAACTGTCATTCCGTAGGGCAATGCTGCCCTCTGGTGTCGAATTACTGAAATTACAGAAATAGTTTCATTATTTCAGTAATTCGACACCAGAGGGCAGCATTGCCCTACACATGACAAAGCCCTTTGTATTACACAGTCGATCACAGGGGAACTTTGAGCCTTGCTAACCCCCCTTCAACATGCTCCAAAACTCACCAATTTGATAACTTTAAATCAGACATGCCTTATGATCAGACTGACCAAGTTTGAAGTCGATCAATCGAAATCCCTAGGAGGAGTTTGATCAAATACGAAAGCTGTAAACGTCAAAATCGAGGTCAAATGAACTTCAATCTAAAATGGCCGACTTCCTGTTGGGTTTAGAGCATGGCTCCAAGAGACTTTTTTGTACGTCCTGACAAGATACACATGTGTACCAAGTTTCGTAATTCTAAGCTAAAGCATGGCTTGGGGCTGAGTTTTTGAAATATTCTAGGGGGCGATATAGAGAAATTAGGCCACGCCCTCCAAATTTTGTTATGAATTCCTGTTGGCGGGTCAATAAGGATCCATCCTAGTGAGTTTGGAGAGCAGCTCACCCCGAAACTGTGGAATTCAGAGCCAAACGAAATTTGACGGCGTTCGCAACGCCGCCACGCCCACCTGCTTCATCGCAGCCGGTCGGGGTTGGAGTCCACAACACACCAACATGTCTTCTGTCTCTGGACACAGTTTCATGTTGATTAGGTCAAAGGGCTAAGATAGCGACCGTTCACAGTAAAACATGACACTTCCTGTTCTCAGGGGGCGTGGCCTACGTAAAAAAATAATTTCACCACAGGGTATTTTAGGACACCGATGACGATCAATCCCAGAAAGTTTGGTCCCTCTATGTGTTTTTGTATAGGAAATATAAGAGTTTCGTGTTTCATGGCGAGTAGGTGAACTTTGACCCCTGGTACCCCCCTTCAGCAAGCTCATACAGTCACCAATTTGATAACTTTAAATCAGACATGCCTTATGATCAGACTGACCAAGTTTGAAGCCGATCAATCGAAATCCCTAGGAGGAGTTCGATCAAATGCAAAGGCTGTAAACGTCAAACTCGAGGTCCAAAATGGACCTTCAATACAAAATGGCCGACTTCCTGTTGGGTTTAGAGCATGGCTCCAAGAGACTTTTTTGTACGTCCTGACAAGATACACATGTGTACCAAGTTTCGTAATTCTAGGATAAAGCATGGCATGGGGCTGTTCATTTAAAATACTCTAGGGGTCGCTATAGAGAAATTAGGCCACGCCCACCAAATTTTGTTATGAATTCCTGTCGGTGGGTGGATAAGGATCCATCCTAGTGAGTTAGGAGGAGCTGGGCCCGAAATTGTGGAATTCAGAGCCAAACGAAATTCGACGGCGTTCGCAACGCCGCCACGCCCACCTGCTTCATCGCAGCCGGTCGGGGTTGGATTACTCAACACACCAACATGTCTTCTGTCTCTGGACACAGTTTCATGTTGATTAGGTCAAAGGGCTAAGATAGCGACCGTTCACAGTAAAACATGACACTTCCTGTTCTCAGGGGGCGTGGCCTACTTAAAAAAATAATTTCACCACAGGGTATTTTAGGACACCCGATGACAATCAATCAATGAAAGTTTGGTCCCTCTCTGTGTTTTTGTATAGGAAATATAAGAGTTTCGTGTTTCATGGCGAGTAGGTGAACTTTGACCCCTGCTAACCCCCCTTCAACATGCTCCAAAACTCACCAATTTGATAACTTTAAATCAGACATGCCTTATGATCAGACTGACCGAGTTTGAAGCCGATCAATCAAAATCCCTAGGAGGAGTTCGATCAAATACGAAGGCTGTAAACGTCAAAATCGAGGTAAAAAATGGACTTTCAATACAAAATGGCCGACTTCCTGTGATAGTTGGCTTATAACATTAAATGTAAGTTCTGAGTCTTTTGGTGAGCTCTACAAGTGTACAAATTTCATGTCTCTACGATGAAGTACGTTCATACCATTGTGTCAACAGAAAATTGCTAGTTGCCGCCGTTGAGCAATTTTTTTTGCGATTTTTGTGACAACCTTAAAATTCAAAATTTTGAATTTTTCTAGTCGCGACCGCCAAGTTTGGTGAGTTTTTGAATATGATAAAGCCCCCAAAAAGGCAATTCATTTGGGTGGAAGAATAATAAGAATAATAATAATAATAATTAAAGCTGCAAGCAGCCTCGGGCGGCCCTCGCAGCAAGCGCCGCTCCGGCCTATTGGCCACCGCGGGGGTTCCGGCCACCGCAGAAGCTCTCGCGCGTTTTCCAGAGCCGCAGCCCTCCCCACCGCAGAAGCTCGCCGCAGTTTCCAGCACCGCCGCCGCCAGCCGCCGCAGAAGCTGTCGCGCATTTTCCCCGCCCGTCCAGGCGACAGGCGTGAATGCATTCGGCGGCGCTCCCCGACGACTGTCAAAAAATCTGGCGCAGATCGGTCGATGCGTCGAGGAGATACGGCCGATGTATTAACTTAGGGGGCGCAGTGGAGTCAAATTACATCTCAAACCGTGGGCTCTTTAGAGGTGAACAAAGGTCATACATATCCAGTTTGGCGCCAATCGGATGATCCATGTGTGAATTAGAGCCAAACGTATGAATATGGCGAGGGACTGATATTCGCCATTTGGCCACGCCCACACGGTTCAGCCAGCAGCGAGCATTGACAGAGTTTATCATCCGAATCATCGTGATTAGGTCAAGAGAGCCATAAACAGAGCTTTCCAAGGAAAAAAAACGGCACTTCCTGTGTGAGGGGGCGGGGCTTAGATGACGTCATAATGTGATGACGTAGGATCGACGGGCAAGCCTCCAGGATCACTCAGGCCAAGTTTGATGCAGCTCGGTCAAAATATGTGGAATGTAGAGGCAAACGTATACGAACGGCGTTGCCGCCATTGAAAACTCTTGGCACTTTAAAGCAAGCGAGACCAACTTCCTATCTGTCATCCAACACAGAATCACCTTGATTAGGTCAAGAGAGCCATAGATGAAAGTTTCCAAGGAAAAAAATAGCACTTCCTGTTCTGAGGGGGCGGGGCTTAGATGACGTCATAATCTGATGACATAGAATTTTCAGGCATCACACCAGCACCACTCAAGCCAAGTTTGGTGCAGCTCGGTCGAAACTTGTGGAATCTAGAAGCAAACGTATGGCATCGGCGTTACAGGTCACTTCGCCACGCCGCCGCACCCAGCTGCTCATCGCAGCTGGTCAGGGCTTGGATCCACAACACACCAACATGTCTTCTGTCTCTGGACACAGTTTAATATTGATTAGGTCAAAGGGCTAAGATAGCGACCGTTCACAGTAAAACATGACACTTCCTGTTCTCAGGGGGCGTGGCCTACGTGATGTCATCATTTGACCATATGGTATTGTAGGCCACCTGATGACGATCAATCACTGAAAGTTTGGAGTCTCTGTGAGTTTTTGTGTTAGAAATACCAATTTTTCATTTTTCCTGTGTATTACAAAATCGAAGAATTTCATCTGCAGGGCAATGCTGCCCTCTGGTGTCGAATTACTGAAATAATGAAACTATTTCAGTGGCCAGCAGAGGGCAGCATTGCCCTACAAACGACGAACATGTACTGTTTATTATGTAATTACACAGAAGATCTCTCTAATTCATTCTGAGGGGGCGGGGCTTAGATGACGTCATAATATGATGACATAGCATTGTCAGGCATCACAACAGCATCACTGAGGCCAAGTTTGGTGCAGCTCGGTCGAAACATGTGGAATCTAGAAGCAAACGTATGGCATCGGCGTTACAGGTCACTTCGCCACGCCGCCACACCCAGCTGCTTCATCGCAGCCGGTCAGGGCTTGAATCCACAACACACCAACATGTCTTCTGTCTCTGGACACAGTTTCATATTGATGAGGTCAAAGGGCTAAGATAGCGACCGTTCACAGTAAAACATGACACTTCCTGTTCTCAGGGGGCGTGGCCTAAGTGATGTCATCATTTGACCATAGGGTATTGTAGGGCACCCGATGACGATCAATCACTGAAAGTTTGATCCCTCTATGTGTTTTGTATAGGAATATAAGAGTTTCGTGTTTCATGGCGAGTAGGTGAACTTTGACCCCTGGTAACCCCTTTCAGCAAGCTCATACAGTCACCAATTTGATAACTTTAAATCAGACATGCCTTATGATCAGACTGACCGAGTTTGAAGCCGATCAATCGAAATCCCTAGGAGGAGTTCGATCAAATGCAAAGGCTGTAAACGTCAAACTCGAGGTCCAAAATGGACCTTCAATACAAAATGGCCGACTTCCTGTTGGGTTTAGAGCATGGCTCCAAGAGACTTTTTTGTACGTCCTGACAAGATACACATGTGTACCAAGTTTCGTAATTCTAGGATAAAGCATGGCATGGGGCTGTTCATTTAAAATACTCTAGGGGTCGCTATAGAGAAATTAGGCCACGCCCACCAAATTTTGTTATGAATTCCTGTCGGTGGGTGGATAAGGATCCATCCTAGTGAGTTAGGAGGAGCTGGGCCCGAAATTGTGGAATTCAGAGCCAAACGAAATTCGACGGCGTTCGCAACGCCGCCACGCCCACCTGCTTCATCGCAGCCGGTCGGGGTTGGAGTCCACAACACACCAACATGTCTTCTGTCTCTGGACACAGTTTCATGTTGATTAGGTCAAAGGGCTAAGATAGCGACCGTTCACAGTAAAACATGACACTTCCTGTTCTCAGGGGGCGTGGCCTACTTAAAAAAATAATTTCACCACAGGGTATTTTAGGACACCCGATGACAATCAATCAATGAAAGTTTGGTCCCTCTCTGTGTTTTTGTATAGGAAATATAAGAGTTTCGTGTTTCATGGCGAGTAGGTGAACTTTGACCCCTGCTAACCCCCCTTCAACATGCTCCAAAACTCACCAATTTGATAACTTTAAATCAAACATGCCTTATGATCAGACTGACCGAGTTTGAAGTCGATCAATCGAAATCCCTAGGAGGAGTTCGATCAAATACGAAGGCTGTAAACGTCAAAATCGAGGAAAAAAATGGACGTTCAAGACAAAATGGCTGACTTTGTGATAGTTGGCTAATAACATTAAATGTAAGTTCTGAGTCTTTTGGTGAGCTCTACAAGTGTGCCAAATTTCATGTCTCTACGATGAAGTACGTTCATACCATTGTGTTAACAGAAAATTGCTAGTTGCCGCCGTTGAGCAATTTTTTTTGCGATTTTTGCAACAACCTTAAAATTCAAAATTTTTAATTTTTCTAGTTGCGACCGCCAAGTTTGGTGAGTTTTTGAATATGATAAAGCCCCCAAAAAGGCACACGAAGAGGTGGGAAGAATAATAATAATAAACAGTACAGATACAATAGGCCTTCGCAGCGCTTTGCTGCTCGGGCCTAATAATAATAAACAGTACAGATACAATAGGCCTTCGCAGCGCTTTGCTGCTCGGGCCTAATAAGAAACAGTACAGAAACAATAGGCCTTCGCAGCGCTTTGCTGCTCGGGCCTAATAATAAAACAGTACAGATACAATAGGCCTTCGCAGCGCTTTGCTGCTCGGGCCTAATAATAATAATAAACAGTACAGATACAATAGGCCTTCGCAGCGCTTTGCTGCTCGGGCCTAATAATAAACAGCACAGATACAATAGGCCTTCGCAGCGCTTTGCTGCTCGGGCCTAATAATAACAGTACAGATACAATAGGCCTTCGCAGCGTTTGCTGCTCGGGCCTAATTATATAAAAATAGATCTTGGAAAAGCAGCATCAGAGCCTCAAAGGAGCTGAAGCAGCTGATGAAGAGGCTGACTGAGCTGATGAAGGAAACTACTGGAGATGATGGAGAGGAGGAGGAACTGCTCACAGCTCGGACTTGGACTAGACCGTGTGGCTCAGAGGAACAAAGGTTTGGATGTCAGAAGAAATTGTTGCTAAACTCTTAAAGAGCTGAAGACCAAAACAGAGCGTAAATGTGCGGCAAACTAGCGGTATTGTAGAGAGCCGTACTGGGTTAACGCGGTGAATTTCAAACTGTCCGACGCGTGCTTCAATACACTCCAAGTCGCTTCAGGTTGTTGTTGCAATCATCAATTTATTCCACTTGACTGTCATACTTCAGATTTTACATGGACTGACACATACTGACCAGGCTAAACCATACGATGTGGCTAACAATAAGTGACATTACAACACGGTTAACAGAAATTATGACCACCACCGGCGCACCCGCTTCCTCATACATACAAATCAGCGCGCCAGTATGGCTCCCATTCATACCTCAGTGACAGTCACGCCCACCTCGACACACCCAACACCCAGGTGTCAAAGCCGTGTGCTCCTGCCACATCAGTAATTGCTCATTTCAATCATAAGGCTCTTACATTCCGGCCCCTAATTATTACAAAGATAATTATCTGAAATGTTAACACTGTAAGAGACAAGCCTAAGAAACAGTGATAAATTTGCTCAGTATCAAATTTATTTTAATCTATCTTTTAGACTAAGCAATCAACTAGAGAAAAGGAAGTCACTGGTGATTAGAACAGAGAGAAAAGGTCGTTAAATGTTCAAGGCGTCTCCGCCTCCTGAAGCAGGCTCAACTTGGTAATGGGTCTTTCCAGGTAGTTCGTCTTTGTCTTGATGTGAACTGACCGCACAAGTCCTCCTTTATCAGGAACAATGTTCACAACTTTACCCATTAACCAAGAGTTGCGTGGAGCAGAGTGTCTGTTATCACGCAATAGCCAGCCCCACCCACTCCTCACTACTTCTCCTGGGCTGCCTACTGACCAGTTCTCTGTCTAACAGGTCCGGAAAATCTCTGAGACCTGGGTATTACCCTAAAAGAGATCTATAGAGATAATCTATTCAAACTGGTGGCGAAAGCGATTCGTCTAGCTCTAACTACCTCCAATCCAGAAGTTACAACCCTTTTCAGTTAAGAAACAATCAGCTGAGTAGCCCTCGCAGCTGCATAATCCCAATAACCACTCCTGTTAACGGTAGCTCGCTTTCTAAAATATAACTCGCTCTTGGAACCGGCTAGGTTAAGTTTAGTGACTTGGATTTAAGTCCCAGGGTCATTATTTACTCTCACCAAAGGAAATTATGAAGCCTCCGATTTACTGGAATCATGTACATTAGTTTTACCTTAATTCAAAGAACAGAAAAATGATCAAATGACTCAATTAATTCCAATGTCCACCAACCTCATTAGAATTTTATAGTATAGATTTATTAAGCAAGCTTAAGCAGGGATATGTGACATACAAATCAATAATCAATCGTATATAATTCAAAAACAGTGTAATAAAATTTACATGTACAATCATACTACCCTGTCTCCTTTCCCTAACTTATGTCGCACATTGTAAGATGGAATTTTAGGGAGCAGATTCAACTCATACCCAGATGATGGTGGATCTTTTAGCAACAGGAGTTTCTAGCATCCTTGGTCGGGGTCTTTGCCTTGTGTGGAAAAATCCTCCTTAGAAAGGAAACAAAGCAGAACGGGTCCGAATCCTTTTGCAAAACCCAGTTCCTTATCTCTTAGGGATCTTTGTCCTTTCTCCAAGTCTTGTTGCAGAGTTTGAAATTGTTGGGTTGAGACGGGACCGACGGTCGAATAAAGAACCAGAGCTGAGGCGATGGGATCCAGTCCTTTCTTAGCGGTGTGAAGTCCGAGCTTCCCCGTGGTTCTGAAGTGCGGTCCGTTTCAATCTGCTTCTTCGTGTTGTCTCTTCCTCAGCACCGCCGGACTAGGAACAGTTGGTTCCTCTTTTCAGCCCGTTTTTATACACTTCTCCACCATGTGTGTGTATGGGGAGTTTTTGGTCTACGTGACTTCCTGAACATCTGCTGTGTCTCGTGAAAAAGTCCCAACATTTCCCAACCTGTTTTTGCTGACTGTAGTGGAAAGTCCCATTTCTCCCCTACTTGCGACATCGCCTGCCAACAGGACTGCGCCCATCCTGCTGACTTTAACATTGTAACCTCCTCTTTTTTCTATAACTCATAACCATCTGTTATAAATCACCAAACCCATTCAACATGTATTAGGAACATTATTAAAACCATGTGAATCACTTTTCCAAATCATCATAGCTTTGATATTCATTAAGAATTAATCCCAGTCCTTACTTATTATAATCATTAGCATAATTATTACATTATTTTAATTGTTACAGATCATTATTCAGAAGTACATTTCAGAAAATTATATTGTGATTACTTATACCCATGTTACCAATTGTATTCATACATATTCAACTTAATTAACTTTTAATCAAACCATAAGATTGCTTATTTTCTCTCAGGCCTCTATGCACCTTTTCTGTATGCACCCGGAAAGATCTCACACCCTATGCCAGTTTTCTTGACAAGAGTCATCCACGATGAGGACGACATCTCCTGGAAGAAGGTTCCGTCTTGTTCTTTGCCACTTCTGCTGGCTTAATACTGGTAGCAACGTACCTCCACTGTAAGGGATTTGACAAATTGAGTATCTCTTCAACTCGATTTGTCACAAAAGTCTTAAATCTCAATCTTTCATTCTTAATGTACTTCAAAACTGAAGTACTATCAGTCCAAAATACTGAGTCTTGTAATTCCATTCTTAACTCCTTCTTCAACAGCTTATCCATACGGCTGGCAACCACTGCAGCAGTCAACTCCATGCGAGGGATGGTGATGGGTTTTAGTGGAGCTACACGGGCTTTACCCATTACAAATGCACAATGCACTTGTCCATCAGCATTACACCGCAACAGGTAGCTCACTGTTCCATATCCATTCTCGCTTGCATCACTGAAATGATGAAGCTGCAAACTTGTTGCTTGTCCAAAGTCTTCTGGTTTCAGACATCTGTTAACTCCAAACCGTTCAAGCCGATGAAGTCCTTCCAGCCAGTTTTTCCACTTCTGGACCATATCATGTGGCAAAGGATCATCCCAGCCAACGTGTCTTCTGTTTAGATCTTGTAGAATCCCCTTTGCGACTAAGACAATTGGTGCCAGAAATCCAAGAGGATCGTAGATGGAACTTATGATGGACAAGACTCCTCGTCTTGTCAGAGGTCTATCTTTGAGGATGATCTTGAATTTCAGCAGGTCTGATTGTACACACCACTGTACTCCCAACACACGCTCCACAGGTAGATCATCATTATCCATATCCAGGTTCTACACCTCAATGGATTTTTCATGCTGTGGTATTGCAGTAAGAACACTGCGTCGGTTACTTATCCATTTGAGAAGTTGAAATCCGCCTTTCTTGCACAAAGCACGAAGTCCTTGATATAATGACACAGCTTCCTCTTCTGTGCTCACAGAAACCAAACAGTCATCCACATAAAAGTTGTGAAGCACCGCATCTATGACATTTGGTGTAAACAGCTGTTGATTGTCCTCTGCACACCTTCTCAGTGCAAAACATGCACAGTTTGGAGACAATGTAGCTCCAAAAAGGTGTGCAACCATTCGGTACTCCACCAGATGCTGATCATACTCTCCATTTGGCCACCAGAGAAATCTCAACAGATCAGAGTCAGATGGTGGTACTCGGACCTGGTGAAACATGGCCTCAATGTCCGCTGTGATAACAACAGGTTCCTTTCTGAATCTGGTGATGACACCAACCAATGAACTGGTGAGGTTTGGACCTTGTAAGAGTTGAGTGTTTAAGGATTTTCCTCCAAATGTTGCATCACAGTCAAACACGACTCTTATCTTTTTCTTGTGAGGATGATATACTCCATGGTGTGGTATATACCAAACCCTCCCATCACACCGTTCAAGATTTTTAACTGAGACTCTCTCAGCATAGCCCTTGGAAATTATATCATTCATGAAATTAGTATAGTCAGAAAGAAATTTATGGTTTTTGGTAAACGTCCTTCTGAGATTCAAAATACGCTGTTCAGCCAATTTCCTATTGTTGGGCATTTTCAGATCTTTGTGTCTCAGAGGTAAAGCAATGGTGTAATGTCCCTCTTCCAACTTAATTGATTCTGTAACCAGCTCCATGAATTGATTATCTTCTCTGGACCATCCAGGTTGTTCATCTTGAGAACATTCAGGAAAATCAACCTTCAATTGTTGTTGCCATAAGTTCTCAAGTCTTGACACAGAAATCCTGTTAACAGTAACAGTTGATTGTGGCTCTTTTGTGTCGACATCACAGTCTCCTCTGAGAGGTCCATTCACTGTCCATCCAAGAATCGTCCTAACTGCATAGGGGCCTCCATTTTGACTTCGGATGACATCCCATGGCTCCAGCGCTTTAGGCACATTGGTTCCAATAAGCAAATCAACTCCTGAATTGATTTCAGTTATCTTCAAATTTTTCAGATGTGGCCATCTTTCGAGGTCTTCTTGGTGGGGGATGTTGCTGTTATGAACGGGCATGCTTCTTTGTGTGAATAAGTCAGGTAATTCACAAAAGATGTCTTCATTTAGCCCAGCAATCTCCAAATCTGACACAATGTTGCTTTCAACCACCCTTTCTTGACCCATTGTCCGTAAAAGGATGCTTGTATGTCTCCCAGTGACATATAATCTGTTCATCAGTTCTTCGGTACAGAATGATGCAGAGCTTCCAGGATCTAAAAAAGCATATGTTATTATTGTTTTCTGGCTCTTTGTAGACTCCACTCTGACTGGTAAAATAGAGAGAGTACAGCCATGCTCACCGGCCCCAGTTAGACCACTGGATTGAGCAGAGATGGAGGCACTTCCACTTGTTGTCTCCACTTCCTTCTTCTTATGGACTGGACCAGTTTCCTTTTCTTTGGAGAAGACATGAAGCATGGTGGGATGTCTTAAGCTACACACTTTACAGTGATGCCGCCTTTTACAGTCTTTGCTGATGTGCCCAGTGCATAAACAGCCAAAACACACCCCATTTTCTTTCAGAAATGTCAATTTCTCCCCATGTGTCCTCCTTCCCAGTAGAGGGCATGTGTCCAAGGAATGTCTAGCTCCACAAAATAAACAACTCTTTATAACAACTGTCTCTTGTCCTTTCTTTACTTCAAAGTCAGCTGTCCTCTGCATATCTCCAACAATAGTAGCAAAACTACTTCCTTTTATCTTTAATCGCTGCTGTGATTTATAGATTCCTACATCCTTCTTTGGTCTAGATAAAGAATCTTGAATATCACCGAAAAGTGGATCACTGGCGATCTTCACTTGCCTTTCTACGAACCGAACAATGTCACTGAAAGTTACTCTTCTTTTGAACTTCTCCTGTAAATCACATACATCATTTCTCCATCTGTCCCGCAGTTTAAAGGGCAGTTTTTTGATGATTGCTTGCATATTGGCAGGGACATCCAACTCATGCATACATCCATTGTTTTCCATCACATTGCAGCATTCCCTGAGCAGAAAGCTGAATGCTTGTAAAGCGTTTACATCTTCTGCTTGTAAAGCAGGCCATGACACAACTTTATTCATATATGCAGCAATTATCTTCAATGAACAACCAAAATCTTCTTGAAGTAAAGATTTAGCTTTAGCATATCCAGAATCACTAGGCATATGAACACAGCTTCTTACTAGGTCATGAGGCTGACCTCTAGTGTACTGCTCCAAGAAGTATAAACAATCTTTGGCGCTGTGCGCCTTTGTTTCAATGCTGTGTTCAAACGCTGTCATGAATGTCTTAAATTGGAGTGGATCACCATCAAATATTGGTATGTCTCGTTTTGGCAGAAAAAATAAAGATTGTTGATTTACAAGCAAGCTTGTAATTTCATTCTGCCTTTCCAATACACTTAACAGTTGTTTATTTTCATCAACTGACAATGAATTTTTATGATGTGATGATTGTGGCTGAGTTTGATGAAACATTCGGTCTGTTGGAACTTCAACTTGTGTTGTTTTTATCTTCACCTGGTCAGCAAATGTGTCTGGATTTTGTTTAACCTTTGTGTTTTTAGGTCGTGCACCCAAACAAGAATAGGACTGAAAGGTTGGAGCTTTATCATGACGGTCAGTTCCAGCTGCTGTAGGTACAAATGTATCTGCATCCACATTCAACATTTGAGATCTTTTATTTTCATGCTCAAAATATGAATTCATGCCATCAGATCTAATCTGTGCAGCACTAGTTACTTGAGAACAGACAGAGCTTTGAAACACCTTAACTTTAGCCATTGAGGCGGCAAGTTCAATCTCCAAATCCAGTTCTTCTTTCTTTTTCCTTAGCTGTTCCTCCTGCTCCTCTAAAGCATGTTTTTGTTTCAACAGCTTGTGTCGTGCCTTTAATGCAGCCATATCTGCTTCTGCTTTAACACGAGCTGAAAATGCAGAAGACACAGAGGACTTAATTCTTGATGAACGACTTCCTCTAGACCTTCTGCTGTCAACATTAGAAACACTGTCACTTGGCTTTACATCATCCTCAACATCAGCATTTTCATCACACTCTAAATGCTGAGAAACTAAAGGTGCACTATTGCACATGAAAACTCCTGTCCCTTCTGAACATTTTTTTAACATTACTTTAAAAAGCTTTGACTGAAAGAATGTGCAGCAAAAACCCAGTGCTTTGTTTTGTCGTCAGCTGTTACTTTATGGGTATGTGTATATATTGTTTGTTGTTGTACATAAAGTTCTAAATATAGATTTATTAAACTTTTTTTTTTTTTTTTTACATATATTTCTGATTTGTGCAGTGGACATAAAATAAAAGGGCGTTCAAGTGAGCTTTCAGAGTTCTTACGTATTTCTCGCCTAGCATATTTTAGTTTATTTATTTATTTATGACCCGGCAAAAGAATGAAACCAGAAAGAAGAGTTTGTGATGAAACATGGTTGAAATCTTTCCAGCTCTTTATATTTTTCAGTATTTTAGGCTAGAAGATGCCAAACAGAAAACAGAGCAGAAGAAATAACGTTTATGCTGATTCTCACTTTATCCCTTATAAAACTCAACATTAAGATTGCCAAGTTAATGTTCAGATTTACAGTAATTTGAAAATCAATGCTCCATCCAATCTCACTGAGCTTCAACTTCAGTTATGCAAAGAAGTAGCGATACTTTCCAGTCTCTACATGTGCAAATGCTAGTAGAAACACACCCAAAAGCATCCAAAAAAACATAAATTTTTTTCTGCCTCTTGAGAGTTATGCACATTTGTGTTGGTTTTATCAGATTTAATCCCAATAAAATATATTGAAGTTTGTGGTTGTAACATGAAGCAATGTGAAAATTTGCAAATGGTATGAATAATTTTGCCAAGTGCAATACTTTGAATACATTTTCACACAAATAGCATAATATATGTAAAGAATGTTTGAATATCATCACACCTAAGTTGAGCAATTTTAGAACAATTATATTTCAAACAGTATAATTTTCAGTAACATATTTTGTAAAACATTTAAATATTTGAACTTAATATGGTATTCTTCTTTCCTTAAACAGTGTTTCCCACTGTTATTAGGCACACTGGTCCTCAAGCCACACTGCGCTGCATTTCCTTGCTTCAGTCCAGCTGATTTCAATTGATGATTGATTAACAGGCGTTTGTTGAACTGCAATCAGTTGAATCAAGCACATTAAAGCAGAGAAACCTCTAAAATATGTCGGACAGTGTGCCTTGAGGACCAGGGTTGGGAAACACTGCCTTAAAACATAAATTATCTTCAACTATGTGTCTAAAAGCGCCCCATAATTAAAGGCATAATAAAAACAATTTAAAAATTAATAATTACAAATTGAAATCAATTAAATAAATTAATGTAGCTGTAATTATTTTTTTAGGACTTAAAATAGCTAAAATAATATGACATATGTTTAGTTTCCACTTAAAGGGCTGTGTGTATTAACCAATCAAGTGTTGCAATTTTGATGAAAATTAGTTCATGAAAGCAGTTTATAGTTAAATAGAAAATATTTATAAATAACATAAGTCTTTTTTTTTAACTTCATTATTAATTTGGGTATTTATTTATAGAAATATTATTTTTTCGAAATTGTTAAATATATTTATGACAGTTTCCTATAAAAATACTTAATATCGACTCTAATCTCTTCCAGCCATATTTAAAGCGTCTTAACTGAATTGACTGTGATTTCTACGGACACTGCCGACACCTGCTGGTGGAAGAGGAGCACTGCAGCCACTGACCAAGTATTCCTCATTCGATTCATGAAAACGCTTTTACGGAGCCGTGACAATCTCTTTATTTATGTCGACTAAAATGTAATTCAGACCATTTAATGAACTGTTTCGGTTTTTCTTTGTGTGTTTTGCTGTTTCTTCTCATAAAGGCAAACCGCTAACAGCGGGTGAACAGGAGAAAGGAATTGTGGGTCACTTCATTTTAGAAATCGGGGGTCAACGGTTAAATTTTAACCGCTCTATCAAACGGTCTAAATGATTTTGATTCCTTTAAAATGACGGTGGTCATCTGAATATTTCGGGGTTGTTTTATTGTAGCTTGAGTGACGTTAACAGTGGAAACATAATAATGTTTAATCCCCTCTGAACACCCCTCTGTGTGTGGGGCAGTTGGTTTCGTCTGTTGCCGTTGTGTGTCGGTGTTTCTTCCTGAAAAGACACTCGCATTGAAGCCGCTGCTGTCGCCGCAGAGAGGTCGGTAGGTTAGGTTCGTTTCCTCCGCTTTTTATTTCATTTTTTGTTGTGGAAAATGTCACATTGAGATAAGTTCCCACCGTTTATGTATAAGTGATATTATTTACTGTTAATAAGCAGGTTAAATTAATTAATGCTTCGCCTTTTATTGTGTCATTCATCCTCCTGTTGTGGCTTTTTTTTTTTTTTTTTTTTTTTTGTGCCTTGTCTGTTGTGTTTACAAATCCAGCTAGGTGTCGAGTCAAGCTAGTTAAATAAAGCATGTGCCACGACTTTACAGCATGTGTCAAACTCGCTGTAGTTTTTAAATGATTGTCAGAATGAAAGAGCCTGCTCCAGGCTGTTTAAAACTCTCCTGATTTGGGGGAAAATAAAATGAAAGCTCCTCAACACCGGGGAAGGAGGTCGACAGCAAACAGAGGACAGGGCTGCAGGTGTTTGCCTGTTGGTCGCCTGGGAGGCTGTTTGTTGAGGTTAGGGATAAAAGAGACGTGGGGAAATACCCGAATCTGGCAAGTGATTTAGCAAAATGAAAAGGCATTTCCTTGGAAGCTTCAACATTTCCAGGTGTTCACGCAGGTAAAGGGGGAAGCTGTCAAAGTGAAACCAACTGCGGTTTTATGTTATAAGCGCTGACTACATGGTATCCACCTGGATTATGTGCATTGTTGAGCCATAAATAATGCTGCAACATTTACAGTAACAGTTGTCAGTCAGAAAAGACAAATAGCTTCTTTAAACTATTGGTGTATTTGTATTCAGCTCCTTTTATTATGGCAGCACTAAATAAAGTCAACCAGCTGCCTCCACTAATCAGCCAACTGGTGATTGGAGTCAACCTGTGTGCAAAACATCTGTTTTCCAATCAGTCGAGTTCATTTGTACAGCAAAAACATTAATTTAGATCATCTAGTGAATAGTTGTGAAAACCAATAACAGATATTATATTTTTGTCATGAGCCATCGTCAACAAACGTCAAATATGTTGGTCAATGTGCCATGTATTTTGGTTCAAAAAGGAAAATAAAGCATTACTGAACAAGCAGCAACACAAGTCGTTCTCTGGTTTGAGTTCATATGAAGGAAGCTTGATAAAATACTAACCAATCCTGGACAAAATCCTGTTGAAGGCTGCAAGAGACTTTAAAATAAGGTGGATGCTCACATGCCAACAAGACAGTGACTTAAAACATACATTCACTACTACAGTAACAACAATACTTTGATAACTTCAAAGTATATCCGTGTGTTAGACTGGTCTAGTTAAAGTTTGTGGCAAGGCTTGAAAATTGATGTTCACAGATGCTCTGCCAATAAATATGGCTGAGCTTGAGATATTTTGCAAAGAAAAATTGACAAAATGTTTAACATGGGCTGATGGCTGAATATACTTTTAAAAATGTGAAACTGAATGTATTAATTTATTGACTCAGGAGAACAGAAACGCATGATGCAGTTCTCTGTAAAATATTGCTAAAACCATGAATATTTTTACTTTCATAAATCATGTCAACACTACACATTGTCTGTGGTTGTGATATGAAAAAGTTCAAAGGTTAAGAATACTTGTCAAAGCATCAAGAATGAAAACGAGGTATTGACCCTGAGAAGCTGGAAGATTTTTATTTTTTATTTTTACTTTTATAGTTAATGTTAGACTAATTGCTGTTGGTTCAACTCATACTTAATGTTTAATGAGTTCTTATCAAAGTCCATTTAGTTAAAGTGTTACTACTAAATATTACTTACTCTTTTTGAAAACAAGACCAATCTGGCCTCGGATTAAAGATTTGATGCATCATTTTCTCTTTTCCTCTCTCTGCTAGTGTCACAAACATCCATTTTGAGAGCTCTGGTAGATCTTCTCAGTCTGCACTCGCATGGCCGTGAACCATCCGCTCTCAGATTAAACCCAGTGTGCTTCGCTTCAGAACTTCGTCCTTTTAGATGCCGCTCAGCCTTTGCAAATGGCTTGCTGTCTGAAGGACGAGCTCCTCTGTTCCATCTGCCTCAGCATCTATCAGGACCCCGTCAGCTTCGGCTGCGAGCATTACTTCTGCAGGAAGTGCATCACCGAGCACTGGAGCAGGCAGGAGCCACACGGTGCGCGGGGACTGCCCCGAGTGCCGCCGGACCTTCGCCGATCCGCTGCTGTCGCCGAGCCTCAAGCTGTCCAACATTGTGGAGCGCTACTCGGCCTTCCCGCTCGACGCGATCCTGAACGCGCAGAGGAGCTCCTACCCCTGCAAGGACCACGAGAAGGTCAAGCTCTTCTGCCTGACGGACAAAAGCCTGGTGTGCTTCTTCTGTGACGAGCCGGCGCTTCACGAGCAGCACCAGGTGACCACCATTGACGAGGCGTTCGAGGAGATTCAGGTCAGCGGCCGCAAACACACTTCAGCTGCTTATTTATAGTGATAACTTTGTTTTGTTTTCAAGTAGGGCTGAAATAATTAGATTATTTAAATAATTGCCAACTAATTTAGTAATCGATTGGAGTAAAAGGTCTCAAAAAACGACCTTATACTTCAGCTGAAAGAACTAGTCAGAGGAGTAATTGAGCCAAACGTGGACCAAATAAATGTATAAATTCTGAATTTAAGATGTAAAAAGAACATTGTCTATAAATATGTTTAATCCAAAACTCCTCAAGTGCCATAGTTTTAGCTTCACCTAGTTCAAATTAAAAAAATAATCAAGACTTTAGCACCACACTTTATTGATAAGTGAGCAGATAGGGCTCAGCTTTTCACATGTTGATGATAAAAGTTTTTTTTTTAACTGCAGATGCATCCTTTGCTACAAGTTATTAACTAAAAGCAGTGCTATGTTCCTGAATTTTAGGCAATCAAATGTTTATTTTCTCATTCTTTTAGCAAAAGAATTGCATATTTTAATGTAGTTCTAGTATTGTATAAAAAGGTCTTAAATAAAAAATCAGCAGAATGTGCCATTTTTCTATCTGATTAATCAGTACAGTAATCAAGAACTAAAATGTGAATTACATTTTTATATTTAACTACTAACATTTTACAAATTAGTTTATCTAATTTTGCTAACCTTAGTTAGTGTTTTGAACTCATTGTTTCTACAGTAAAAATGCACCATAAATGAAGCTCATTCTGCAAGCTGTGGGAACCTTTTCCAGGAAGCAGGGTGGTTTTCTGGGGCCAAACTTCTCAACTGTTTCCACTGTGGCGATAAATCAGGGTACCAAGTCTGGAGTCTAGAAAACGGCTACGATAAGGGGGAAGCACTTCTGGTAATCCTCTTGAATCATGAGTATAGAGGATGCAGAATTTACTGTTTGAATATTTTCTGGTTTCAATTTCAGTCATCTCCCAGTTTAAACTGTATAAAGTTTTCACTTCCTGTTGGCTTCAAGTTATACAACAGGAGTTGGTATTTTCTTTGCAAACAGATTTTAAATTCTGTTGGGGAAAAAAAAATCTATGTTGAAAATCTGTCTTTTGTTTTGCGTAGATTTGAAATAAAATCAGCTAACCTTAGTATAAATATTAATCATGTTTAATGATTATATCAGATCACTTAAATGAATTCTGGACTTTGGCATTTAGCATCTGGGAAGTTACAAAGCGTAAACAATCTTATCTAAGTTAATTTTTAAGAGATTTAAGGTGGTAAAAACTGTGGGGAGAAGAAAAGAGGGGCTTTAATTTAAACAAACATTGAGTTGTAATCGTTTGCTTTGGCTTTGCTCTAATAGCAAATATTAATAGCCTGGTATGAAATTCTCACTACATGCTAACTTTTAGAGAAACAATCCACAGATATGCAACAAATATTAAATTAATTTCTTTTATTCAAGACCTAGAGGCAATAACTATTCCTACTGCAGATGAAAAATATGGAGGGTTATAAATAGTGATTTTTATTTTATTTTAATACATTAGAAAAATTAAGAATAAACACTCAGTAAATCTTAATACACTCTTAAAGTAAAGCTGCTTCATTCTTAGAATATTGTTTTTTATTTTGCTATTTAAAGAGCAATTTGTGTAGAATAAGTTGATAATAGCTGGTTAATTAATCAGGCAATCTGCTTCTGAGTGACTAAGAGTTTACCAAACTGGAAATATTTCTAATATATTACTTTTATTTCTTGATTAATTTCTTATAATCGAGGGGAAATTATGTTATTTTTCATTCAGTATTACTCATCACTGCATACAGATGCAAATAAAATCTTTTAAAAAGGACTTTAAAGTGAAACAATGTATTAAGAAACCAACATTTTAATTAACTGTACAAATATAAAAAAATTCTGCTGGAAATTTTTATCATAGAATATCTAAATAATACATAAATCTAATGAGGAAATGTACCAAGAATATACAATATCGTGGTCATTGTTGCACATCAGCGCTTTTCCTTTCCCGCCTTCATTTCCTGCCATGTCCGCGCTCCAGGAGTGTTTAAAAATTAAAAGAAATTTGGTTTGTTTCAGGTCAGAGATCTTGACTCAACTCCACATTAAACTTGAATGTGCTGGCGGATTTGAAGTGTTTGTGAAGTAAAAGGAGTGAAAAGCATTGGCTCCTCAATGATTCATTCTCTTCACATCCAGGATCATTGACAGTAGCTGGCAGCAGCTGTGACGATATGAAGCTCCTCTAAAAAGCTCAAATGTGTTGTATGTTTGCATGCTGGGTCGAGTTTCTTTCCACATATGCAAGAATGGTTCTGGTTTTGTTTTGTTTTTTTTTCTTTCCCCTCTGTATTTGAATAATTCCTGTCCTGCTGAGCCAAAATCCAATAACTGTGAAACAAAGCTCCTAATCCAGTTCCTATGGTGCTTTAGTTTGCATAGAAACACATTCCAGCTTCCCCCCTCACCTCAGTGCTTACAAATTTTCATGCTTCTCTTACCTATGGAGCAGAAGTTTACATACACTCCTCATGGGTGTGACTCTCGTATCAATTTTAGGGTTTGTCTTTTGTGTTTTTATTTATTTTTTTCTGGATGAAATGAAACAACAAACCACTTCAGTGATTTTTAAAGAAGACTTTCTCCTATTCACATTGAGTCAAAAATGAGAACATTAGCCTTTCTAATGTTTGGTTGAACTTTCTGTAGCAAGTTGTACTAATATTATTATTTATCAATGAATTCAAGGTTATGGTATAATTCAGTCCACTCCTCTAGTCAGAATCGGAAGAGTTGGACTTGATTAAATGTGTCCGTTTCTGGGGACGGACCCGGCTTTTCAGCATATTCCAGAAATTTTAAATAGGATTTAGTTCGGGGCTTTAGTAAGACTATTCCAGGAGCCTGATATGTCCAGATTTATCCGTTCCAAAACCCATTTTGATTTGTTTCTTGTCATAGTTCTATTGGAACAACAAATTGTGTCCCATGTTCGACCATGTAACCAAACTGTAGGCTTTGGATTAAAGGAAATTGTTAAAACAGAGAAAAAGCTGGATTTATTCAGCCATGACACCCTGCAGTACATTTGGAGTTGAGAAACCACAGAACACGATATCAAATGGGGATGAGTATTTATTGTGAAAGAATCATGAAAGATTTCTTATAAGAATTGACTATTGTGTCCAGAAGAGTTTCAATATGTTCAGAAATATAATAAAATACAGACACACTGTGCAACTTTGCAATAAAAATCGCATTTCTTTACGTAACTGTTGTCCTGAAGTGCCCAGTTCTTTAAGAGCATTCTTTGTGAGGCTATGATTGTTGTGACATGCAGTCGAAGTCTGCAAAAATGTTGCAAGATTTCTTTCTATGTCAGTTTTATTATTCTACTAAATATCACAAATAATGTAGCGAAAAGATTTAAAGTCCGCATTGCCTACCCTTAATATGAATTGCAAAGCATGGTGCGCTGAGCACAAGGTGAAGGGAATAATTAACCAAGAGAAATGCCTCTAAATTATTTGATTTTCTTAAAATTGGGAGAAACCTTTTTGAGTTTGGACACTGAAGTCTTCCAGCAGGACATTGATTTCAAAGATACTTCAAAACTGTTTCTTATGAAGGCACTAACATCAGTATTGGCCACTATTAACCCATTGTTATCAGTCTAATAAATAAAACTGTGCAACCAATATTTAACATCCGATACTTGCTTCTGTCTTGTTGCCATTTGTTTCTGGAAGTCATTTGAGAGACTCATAATATCAGTCATTGGCAATAATAGCAATATGGCCGATTTTCATACCGGTGCATCCCTACTGGATATCATTTCAGCCCCTTCTGAAATTTGGGGATTATGACTAAAAGCCAAATCAGGGATAAGAGACCAACTAGTTTCAGTGAACTTTATAAATAGTCAACTATCAGCTAGAATTATTCCATATGTGTCTTAATGGCTATAGCAAATATTGGCAAAACATGCCAGTATTTGGTTTAAATGATCAATATTCTGGAAGTATATGCAAATTTCTAAGTCTTTATGTATATTTGACTCTTTGTAGATTGTAGAAAACTCATTAAATTTAATTGGGCCAGGCGGATCCAACTCGTATGGTCAACATTGTTACTTCATCGGTGCTCAGACTGCATCTCTGAGATTGCTGCAGCCTTTGACTATTCATGATGCAGACTCATCTAAAAATACTTCCTCGACATGGAGAGGCTCGTTCTGCTCTGGCGCTCCGAATCAGAGATCAGACTATGACTGAATTATGAACTCTGTCCGATGGGGGAACTGAATTGCTGAATAATAGTCGTCATGTCATTTAGAGGTCTACCAGGCTCAGCTGAGCGCAGAGCAGCGCTGACTAGGGGGGGGATTACGTTTCCCAGCTGGCCTGGGATCACCCACGAGGAGCAGTGGAGGTTGATGGAGGTTGGAGGCCTGGTTGTCTCTGCGTGGTTCCTGGGAACCAGTGAATTAGAGCGTGGTGCATTCACTGATCCGAAAGGTTTTGGAAATAACCAGTGAAGCTGAAAATCATCCGACTTCCATCATAAGCCAATTTATTTGTCTCTTGTAATTTCACTTTATGTATTTTACACAGATCCAGTATCGTGAAGTGTTATCAGTTTGTCACCTTGCTAAAATAATGGCCCAAGTCATTTATTTGCCAAAAGGTATTTTTTTAAAAGTACATAAATCATCTTTTGGCAAAAATAGAGGTTATAATTTTTAATGTTTTTTTCCAAGGTCATTGTTTTTGGAAAGTGATGAGTTATTGAGGTCCTTTTAAGCTTTTTCAAAGTTATTTTTTGACTACCTTTATACCCATTAATGGAACAGATGACTTAAGTTGTAGAGGAAGGATTCTTAAATACAACTTACAGCATAGGAAACCTAAAAGTTACTTTCTTTAAATAGTACATAAATATCCACGTAAGACCTAAAGCAGCTCAAATTCTTCTTGAATCAATTACCCTAAAAAATTAAGATTTCTGGATTTTCCAACCCAAGTCATTTCATTTTCAGAAATTAAATAAAAAAAACATTACTTAAATTATAACCCACATTTTCCTTCAATACGAGATGCAATATTTTTGTTCAATGATCTATGTGGAAAACCAAAAAAATCTCTCTTATGTTAAGTTATGTTTAGCTAAGCTTTAGCTACAAAGTTAAATGTAGTTTGACAGTTAATCAGTAACTTTACATCTGTAGTCCTACGTCTTAATTTAATTTGCTGAAACTTTCAGACATGTTTCTAGAAATTGTTGATAAAGATAAAGATAATTTAATAGTCTAGCCCCAATTCATGTTGGCTGGGGGAGATAAAGCATTTGCTTGTAATTTAGAACTGGACAATAAATCAATAGCAATATACTGTATATCGAGATGGACACATGATCAATAACACTTGATAATATGTCTATATTCTGGGGGATGTATGCAGGGAGGAAAGGCTTTAGCTGTACAGCTAAGTATAGTTGGTGGCATCAACTCACTCACTCTGTGGTTACCTAGCAACAACCTGTTGAGTAACTGGCGCAGCAGCAGCTTCAGTTTTTTCCATGGTGCCTCATAACTGCCTAAAAATAAAAAACATCGGAACAAAATGAAAACTGGATAAAACAGGAGGTCATGCCACCAATTTGGCAGTATTTTAGATATTTAAAATGAAGAACTGATCAATAATTATCTATCGACTGATATGAAATACTTGTATCATAAGTTTTTAATCCATACCGTCCAGCTCTACTTGTAGTATGATCTGTTTACACATTTTTTTGAGAGTTAACTAAAGGATTTATACACACTAACAAATAAACAAATTGGTAAGTAAGAAGCATAACCTCTCCTGGGGAAAATGGAGCTCCAGCTCTTCCTTAATGCATAACTATAACCAGGTTCTGTGAATATCATTGCAGTCATCTTCAGTTTTATATAAGCCTCTGTACGGTAGACTTGAGAAAGGTCAAAACTGTGAAATCGTTGAACAGAAGTAATTAGGCCCAACACAAGATGCTGCGCTCCTCTTGGACAGCAGCTTCTCCCTTGGCTTGGACTTGTTTTCAAGGCGGCTTTTTGGCATTTTGTATTCTGCCAAGAGCTCTGGATGCTTACCCAGCTCCACAATGCTGAAAGAGCATGAGCGCTCGGGCTCCGTCGGAAACAGCCCTGACCCTTGATAAGCTTGGCATCTTCTCGACTTCTTTTGGATGGTTTGTTATGTAACGTCTAATTCTTAATCGACAAACCAGCATGAGATAGAAGCAGCTCATAGTGGGTGTGTTTCTTCCGCATTTGATCCGTAATACGATGTGTGTGTATAGTGGCTGTGCCTACATAATTTTCTTTCTTTTCTGTTTCCAGTAAACAGACGAGAGCTTTGTGTCAAATAGAAACGAATGTGTGTGAGCTCTGCCTGAAGGCTCAAACTTCACTTAACATGAGGCTTAACAGAGCTTAGCTAAATGCCAAAACAATATGATGAGGATGTGCTAAAGAGCAGCAGCAATCAGGTCTCTTTGCAGCATTAATGTGGCCAGAGGGGCACATGCCAAACCAGCTTGGTGGCCTGTTATGAAATAAACCTTAAGAGCTTCTGTAGTGTGGGAAAGTTCACTGATGAGCAAAATAGGATTTGATAGGTAGAGAGCCAGAACTTTGCCCCTATTTGTTGAGCTGTTTTGTATTCAAGTCTAGTTCAGCTGTGTCTCCTTCTCCTCCCTATGCTTACTAAATTTCCCTTTGTTTGGGAGACAAAACTTGTCTTTCAAATGTTTTCAGTAAAAGAAATTACTTACGGGTAACTTAAATCATTTTAAGAGTAGTCTGATTAAACCAAAAAGAAAAGAGCACTCCCAGGTTTTCTGATATTGCACCAAAAAATTGCATAGTTCATCTTTCCAGCAGGATATCATTTACTGTTGTTCATCGTCTCACTTCATTACCCGTTTTGTGTTTTTTCTGCCGCCAGTTTATATGTTCCATTTTTCTGCAGAGGTGATTCATAGTCAATCAGGTTTTGCTGCTCCCTGCTGTTAGTGACAGCAGCCAGCAGTTGCATTGGGAACACTACGCAGCTGATCATGGAGGAATCAATTCAACAAATCTAATGCGCCTTCTTGTTTTGCATATAAGGAACTGGCTGGTAGATATAATAGATGGTTATATTGCTGGGGGGAAGAACCATCAAACTTCTGCTACACTTCAGTTCATTAACTGAATACATGACTACAGCTGTCACAATAACACATTTCACTGGACAATAAATTGTCCAGGGAATTATTGCGATAAACAATAATGTTGTTTTTTGAGACTATTTTCAAGTAATTTATTGATAATGCCATTATAGTGCAAGTTCACCCTCTTAAAGATCAATAAACACTCCACACTGGAACTGGAAGACATTTTAAATATCCCAAATAAAACACGACGACCATAAACAATAAATAAAAGGGAAATAAAATCCACTCACAACCAAAACCAGAAGTAAAATGAATTATGTTTTTGTCAAGAAAATTGCCCTTAATTTTCATTTATCATGTGATTAATTGATTTCTTGCTTTTTAATTAATTAATCACATGATAATTCTTTTCATCTCTAACTGATGAATGGTTACATTAATAAGGAAATATATAAAAGCCAGTTTTTATTATTTTGACATTTCATTAAAGATGGGTGTGTAATGTAAAATAAAATTTGGCAAATATAATTTTTATGTAGTCTAAATGCCAAAAAATCATATGCTGCCTTTTTTTCTTTTTACAAAAAATCACTTCAGAAATACTCTGTTAATCCCAGAAAAAAATTAGATGATAGAACTCAATTCTTAACAGTTGTTATTGTTGTTGATGGCTGTAAGCAGGAAGGATCTCCTGTAGCAGTCTGTGTTGCTGTGGCTCTGAATACGCTCTGTTGTATACTAGTTTCATGAAGAGGATGCTCAGGGTTGTCTGTAATTTTCTTGATTTTTATGAAGAATCCTTCTTTGCACAATAAAATCCAGAGGTTTTGTGGTTGTTCCAAAACAGAACCAGCCTTCTTTATCAAGTTGTTTAGCTTTTTTAAGTCCTTTACTCTGTTTATGAAACGATAACTATTTATTTGTCATAAAGTGAGGTATTATCCAGCCAATTTGAACAACTTTTAAGTATCTGAGACTTGAATTCACATTTTCTGCCCTGATTCCCTAAAACTGTGAAATAACACTTTAATGTGTGAGCAACGTGTACACAGGCATGATTAGCAGTGTCAAGACATTCCTCCTGGCTCTGATTGGTTGTTTCTGACTGAGTGGTGCATTTCTGCAGATGATCGTAGGACCACACAGGTGAAGCACATGAACTTCTTTTTTTTTCACTATCTGTCTCAAATTCTATTGTTTTCACTTACTGATAGCTTTAACAAATATATAAAAACATTTTTATAAAAGTTTCCCATTGAGCTTTAGAAATGGCCTTTTGTCGTTTTTGAAGAAACATTAAACTAGTCTGCATTATAAGATGTTAACAGTCCTTGTTGGACTGGTATCCTGTGCACATATCATCATGTTAAATCAGCTGTGTAAAGGTATAAGTTATTATTTACTCAGCAGCTAACAGAGGGAAATATTGTCTTATTGTCAAAAGTGGAAAAACAAAGTATAATGAAACACTAGAAACAGATGTCTTTCTCAATGCACTCTCATTATAGACATGCAGAAGACTATAGATTTATTTGTTTTTACTTCTAACACTGATCCAGGTTAGAGTTAAAGAGCAGAATGGTGCTGACATGCTCTTGTTTACCTTTTTGCACAAACAGCATCCTTTAGACAACAGCTCACTAATGTGCTCACATTCTTTTAACGGCTACAATTTAATTTCCACATCCGGAGTAGACAAAGCTTTCAATATGCTGGCAAGATTAACAATCTGAATGAACTTCACTATTCTTATTTTTGCAAAATTGGTTGCTCTCATGCCAAATAGTTCTGCATAAGAACCGTTTTATTATGAAACTCTTAAAATGCCGACATGATGAGGCTTTCTAGTCCTTTAGTTATGTCACCCATCCGTTACGTCAGGCCGTCTCCGCCGTTTCTCTGTCTTGACGGGTTTTTGGCTGACCAGCAGCACGTGCTTTTGGTGTGTGTGCGGAGGATGTAATCCCCTAAGCCTGCCATGTCACTATGTTGACCTCAGGCCGTAAGCCTCGTCATGTTGAGAGCTTTACCTCCTGCCGATTTGCGGCCTTTTCCACCCGGTAAGCGCCTACGAGGCCGACGCTTTAAACCAGCAAACTCACGCCACCACTGATTGTGACATGGTGATGTGTGCACACCTGGCCAGTCGGCACATAATTGCCTGCTTGCACATGAAGGATGTTGCAGACGGATCGAGGGTGGATTTGTCTCCTGTTTGGATCACTGCACAGAGATTTCCCTTGCAGCTAATGTATTCTGATTGGGATCCAATTTAATCTGAAAATCATCTGGGATGGCACGGAATACTATTTGTATGTAGAGTACCAAAACAAAAAATGCACCTTCAACTAGAATTGGATCCAATTTTGCTGCTATTAAATCACTCTCAAATAATAAACTGATGGAACATATTACTAGAATTGTTTGTATTTTAATGTTTAATTTAATGGACTCTACTAGATGTTTAACCTTTATTTTGTAATACTCAACATAATTTTGGCAATAAATTACTAAAAATATAGATGAAAAAAATCACTAAAGCAGGTTTTTTTTAATGTTACATAATTGATTTGCCACATGAAATATTGTTTAATGATTGTTAAAAATAAACTAAAGAGTACAGATTTGCCCTAAGAGGTAACACAACGTTGAGTTGTAGCTGGAATAGAAGGTGTTAGCTTTCCACCATAACGGTCATATTTTTAGCGCTCCATTCTAACCAGTAAGCTCTGCTTCTGCACTTTTTTTCCATGGCGTGCTCTGCCAGCTCTGCCAAACTTCTTTTTTTTCCTCTCATCTGAAGTTTTGGTTTTGGTTTTTGCATCTTTTTGATATCATTAAGTCTTCCTTAAATAATAATCTTTAATTAAAAAAAGAAAACTTGTAAAGCTTTGTTTTTTCCCATGTGTAATTATGGGGTATTTTAATGTCGTTTGAGAAATAAAAACGTATAATATTGTCTATTATGTGTGTTTAATAGGACAGATGGATCACTGAAAAAAGCAACTTTACCACTAAATAAACACAGATAACCAGTAATATCTTGAGCAAAATTGTTTCTAACTTTAAATAATTGCCATGTTGTATATGAAGGTTTTTACTAAAAATACCCAGAAGGCTGGACACAAACCTTCGGGGGTGTTTTTTTGAGAGAGAAAGTCCTTGTCAGTATCCTCCTGTTTTATGCCCTGCCACTTTCCCACATTTTTATTACCTCCTTTTAATGAGACTTTGCTTTATGCGAGGGTTAATATCTGTTTATTAAATTTTCTTCAATATAAAAACATTATTGGAATATTACACATCTTTTTACTGCTTGTAATTTTATGCCATTTCACACGTCCTCTACTAGATTTCTAACCTAACACCACATGCAGAAAAGAATAGCTTTTTAAGTAATCATATCGTGGAACAAAGTCGTTTTTTATTGATTAGATATGTGAGGATGAAGGTTTAATATGGCGTGCAAAAAGGGTTTTAGCCTTACGCGAATAGATCTGAGGGTTTATTCGCCCAATCAGACGTTTCTGCATTTAACACAATGCGGTTCCATGTTTGGATCAAAGAGGAAGAAATTTTTCTCATTTGTGGATCACTGTATCACAGCATGACACTGTGATGGTAGTTATTTTAAAATTCTTGACTTGTATCATGGAAACTGCCCAGACTGCTGTAATGGTAACTGGGTTTGGAAAAAACAAGGCTCTTTTTTTTTTAACCTAACAGCTGTGGCCTAAAGTTGACAGTGAGATCCTGCAGAGGACATAATGGAAGCCACAGCATCCTCTGAGCTTTAATTGGGATGATGGGGACTGCCAGTGAACTGTGTGCGTCCTCCGTGTTGCAGGGCTGGACAGTCTCTTCCCTGCCGTCGGCTCACCCTCGGGATACGTTTCCGCTCTACCTAGCAGCAGTAAAGGAGCAGATAACGGAGGAAATGGACTGCAGCCTGCTGTTATCCATGCATATTTGCGGATTCGACTTCTATACTGCACTATAGGTGCTTGGAGAATGGATTGACTGTGCAGTCATGCTGATTTTTAGTTTGGGTAAAGCCCAGACTGCAGCTGACATGTCAGTCAATGTTTTTTTTCTTATCAGATAACGAATAGGAGGTTAATGTTAAAAACACTAAAGCAGTGCTTTTCATCTGCCTCTCTATGTGTTCATGATTTGAAAATGGAGGTTGAGCTTTGCAGCCTCTGAAGTCTTCACCTGGTGGAATAAAAAAAAGACACGCTGTCATTCACTCTCCGCCTGACCGTGAGCTCTCCCTGCGCCTGCCATCACCACACATGGCAGTGCTGCTGCTGCTGTAATGAGTCAGGCAATTTCAAGGGCACCCATGGCTGCCATTCCCCGTGGCAATCTGCTCCTCTTTCTTTCAGCTGATGCTTTTCTCTCTATAACTTCCTGTGAAAGGAAGCCTCTTTTTAAAAGTATGTGGATAAATGTTATTTGTAAAGCAGCTAGACTTCAGCTCCCACCCAACCAATCCCAAAACAAATGAGTTTTTTCCAGCTTGGCAGAGTGTCAGTGTGTCATGTCAGAGAGGCTTCTTTCATCCACAACGTGAAGCCATTGGGAAAGGCAGATCAGTCACGTTTCATTAGAAGACTCCTGGCAGAATATTCCCTTCCAGGAAGAAGCTGCGGCTCGTACCGCACTTATTACTGATAACGCTGATGATGCTCGAGGCGGGAGAGAACCAGGCAGCTTGTTTACTTCAGCCCACACTGTTGATAGGATAACAGATAAACAGCTGCACCGATTGGAGGAAAGACGGAGCTGATGCCACATCCGTTGCATTGAGCACTTGGTCTTATTTGTATGATTACTTGGTTTGCACTTCACATAAGTGAGTCAGATGTCTGTGCATCTGTTGTGCATTACATTTATTTGTGTTCAATCTGTAAAGGGGAAAAGATATCGCAATTTGTCTTGTTTCATGTCAAATGAACATTTAAATGCAGGGCAGAAAAGATGACAGTAAAAGCTACTGAAAAAATATAAATCCCTTTATTGGGTTGCACGATATTGGAAAATATTGCAATTATGCCATCAGGTGGGAAATACGTGTATTTTTATTTCCTCTCTTTCTCATCTGTGCTTCCATCACTCTGTGACCTTTAGGATTTTGGACAATGCCATTTTTTTGATCCATGTGATCATTTTCTGCTACGAGACTTTTTCCAACTGGCTAAATATTACGTTAGCATGAAAAATGCACATTTATAACACCTGGAATATATTAACCAACAATTATTGTGCTCCATATAGTCAGTTTCTATACGAATGCTGCACACACTGATGTTACAATGAATTTGATGTTTGCAATATATTGTGCAATCTCACCTCTGAACTTTGATTGCGAAAATTATGTTTAACACATCTGCTATCATATGATCAATGACTTTGAATGGATGGATGATATTCTGCAAAATAGGTAAGAATAATTGGTCTTTTTAATCCTTCAATATATTAGTTTTAGTTCTCTAAAGACAAATGGAAAGTTGGACAGCTATGGCAAGACCCTGTTGGGTGGTCTCACTCAAAGAAAATGAGTTCCGGTTTTGTTTTTTGTTCGTTTTGGGAGCTGCAGGTTTTTTGACAGAGGTACAAACAGAAGATTTTGATTCCCATAGAACTTTAAGGAATTACAAGGCTTATGGATGATTGTTACATTACTAAAATGTTTAAATTGTATAAACCCATTGCAAATGTAGCAGCATACCAAGTAATGCATCTTTGCAGTCCTCTAAAAAACTGTATTTTGCACACAGCGATACTGCAAGTCAACTTACTAGGATGTGGCTAAATTAACTTTGTTCTTGTGTTTAAAAAAAAAGAGTACAAAAGACAAATATATTAAATAAAGCAAACATGCAAGGTGAAATTAAATCTTGTCATTTGAAGTCTTGTGTCTTTCTTTCGACTCAATGGTTCAAAATAGTGAAAATTTTTCATGGTTGTAGCGATTTGCTAAGGACTCTTTGGTTTTGATGAAACTGCTGTCCTGATGAATCATTGTAGCTCAAACTACTGTAGTGCTGTATAGGAGTTAAATGGAGCATGGCTTCCTGGATCACATTATTTGTTGGCACAAAATTTTCAGGCTTGAGAAATCTTCTGGCATGTTGGGATGTAAAAGATGTCCTGTGGATTTGTATTAACTTAATGCAGACTCATGCTCCTTATCTGAGGCAAATGATGTTGAAGAGTGATATCTTTGTTTTTGTTTGTTTGTTTTGATGTTTGGGTGGATGTGAGCTGGTGCTCCCTCCCTCTGCAGCCAGGAGACTGTGAGCCCTGGGTTGATTAGCTGGGGAATTAAGACAGATTACAGGCCATTGTTCTCAGGAGGTCTGGACTAGGCTGGACGGGCTGTAATCTCTTGTAATTCCCAGTGTTCGTGATTTGCTGTTGATTTAATTAGACTAGCTGCTGATAGTAGACCTCGTTTTAAGCTCCCAATCAGTCAGATGCATGTCTCTGACCTACTGGGTCACTGGGAGAAAGTCTTGAATCCTGGAGATTTTCACCCGTCACAATGCAACCAGAGTTTGTTTACCAACAGACCTGAAGCTCTTGCAAAAGCCTAAAAATTACTTTGCATGGTTTGACAAAGTATGTACTACTTTGTACTGTAAAGTAGTACATACTGATCATTCAAATCCCAATGGGAAAATGTACAGCTTTACTTTCAGAGCACATTTTAACTTAGTCTGTGTTAATATTTTATTTCTGGGTATACTTTAATTTTTTTCTAGTTTTATCTGAGAAAAAGAGATTGTTGAAGGAATATAAGATTGAAAGAAATTTTACTCAACGAAAATAGTTTTGACCTTGTATTAATTCAGTGATGTGTAGAAGGTCTATTGCTCCGTTTCTGTGTTCACACATGGGAAACTTTAATGCAGCTGATGGGAAAATGTGGTATTATTCCCACAGCACCAAGTTTCCGGTTAGACCCTTCCCACTTGGAAATCTTGTTTTGAGTTTTGTTTAGTGGGATTAGGTAAATTATGTAAAATTAAACAGTTCTTTGTTAACATCAGATTACTAAGATTGTGAAAACAAAAGGCAGCTTTTGTTAATCTCTGCTGAACTGAAAACACTTGGTAACACTCCCACAACTCTGGTGCCATACAGAGTTTTCAGCTCCAGGTTGTAATGCAGATTTCTTTTTACTGCTTGTTCATCGAAAAACTACTTTTTCTATTCCAGCTGTGGTCAGCTGCATTTATTATACAATACTTTTTTTTACATACAAAAAGTGACCTAAAGTTGGCCGCTAGGAATTCACAGGCTTTGGAGACCACAACCTCAAACACAAATAAAAACGCTTAGAACTGTATATTCAGTTTTGACATACAATAAAAAAAGAATACATAAGTAAAATATAATAAGGTAGCTAAAAACCATAAGAACTGTGACTAGATTATGTTTGTTGGTTATTTTTCATTGTTTGATCCATGAGAGCATTAGCAAATATCAGTAGATGGGAAAATATTATTAAATGCAATCATTGGCAGCACTTTATGTAACAGGGACTGCAAAGTAACCTGTTTGATAATGAGGTTAGCTTTATTTTTAGAGCATTGTTTATCTGTCTGAGGCTCAGACTCTTTGTATTGGTCACAAAATGTGAAATAAATTCTCTTTACTATCATATTTATCGTTATTATTGTGATTAAAACTTTCTGTTCCATGTAGGTAGCCCTAATACAATATATGTATTTTTATGTTTTGTTGCATTTGATGGTCTTTTCACAGCTTGAGTAAAATTAGCTCTTAAAGGTAGAGATTCAACATACTTAGTTGAAGATCTGTGCTGATTGAATCTGCTGATTTCTGTTTGTTGGGCCAACATCTAAAAAAAGAATAACACATATGCATTATTAGAAATCATCAGGGATCTACAAACTTGCCGAGCTGACTGGAAACCAGAATTAAAATGGATCCAGCAGGACTGGCTTGGTCTGTAATGTCACAGAGGGACGTGACAAAAGAGGCACAGGTTGTAAATATTTATGTGAAGTCAGAATGGAAAAGAAACAGGCACGCGCTTTATTTGGCCGGATGGAGCTGGCGACGAGCTGCAGTCTGCAGGGAGCCGCACACCAGATACAACAACGGGCTCCAGCTGCTAAGATGAAATGAAGGCAAATAAACCAGTTATCTGTTCTGTTTGGGCTTTGGTTGGCCTGCAATAACATCATGTTTTTAACACGGGGATATTTTTTTCTTGGGCACACATTACGTGACTGTACATTGACGACATGAGGTCTTTGCTAATCCTGAAGCTTTTTCTGGAGGTTGATCTCAGTGAAGTTGGTTGCAATTAAAAGGAGTTAACCGTGAGCATATCAAGGGTTACTAAATACTGTCGTCACATTGTGGTAGGAAAAAAGGATTTGTTGTTTGAGTTGTGATTGGGCCTTATCCAGGAAACGTTAAGATTGGAAAAACACTGAGCCACACAGATTTCTGTGTTTATGGTTGTTATTGATTGATTGGGAATTCTTTAGAGCTGCCAGTTTATCTAGGCATGTCATCTCTTAACTGTTAAACTCGGAGTTTGAAATTATCCAGAGTTTCTCCAGTCTAAACAAATCATGCATATTTATAATCAATTTTGTTTGAGAACTTAAATAAAGGACTTAAATATCTACCCAAGTTTTCTAAAGACTGACCTGATTTTTAACATTTCTTGGACGATATGGCTGAAAAACATACAAGTGATACAAGTGTTTCAGTTTATAATTTGATAATTGTTACTTTTTTGTTTTAAAAATCTGAAATACTACCAAACAGGTGGTGAGATCTTTCCTGTTTTACCCAGAGTTTTTACACCACACTGTTTATTTTTAAGCAGTTATTAGGCAAGGTGGCGTAACCTGAAACTGCTGCTGTGCCAGTTACTCAGCAGGTTGTTGCTAGGTATCCATAAGTTACTCAGCAGGTTGTTGCTAGGTAACCAAAGAGAGAGTTACTTGATGCCACTAACCTTGCTTAGCTGGCCATGAGAGGTCGAGCAGCTAAAATCTTTACTTTACCTGCATCTCCCAGAGTGCTTTGCAGTTCTGGTTTACTACCCAAGTTACATTTACATGTCTTAAGATGATTGAAGCAAATCCATTTTTTTAAAATCTAGATTTCAGTCATAAATTTCCCCAAATTCAAAGTGTTTAATTTGCTGCGTATTTGCAGAGACTCTGATACACTAAATAGTCTCAATCAGTCTAGTTTTCTTAACTTTTTCTTCAATAGTAACTGATTATTTAATGTAATTTTTCTATATCTTATTCATAATCTCAAACAGAATTACCGTGGTGAACCAAACCAAACAGTTGTAACTAAACACGGCAATACAACAGACATTCATCTGCACCTAAAACTTAATCATCTCATGCAGTTTTCTCAACTTGGAAAGAAAATAAGAAACTACAACCAATATTCTGCCTCTGTCTTACTGACAATCTGCAATTGAGGTGTTTTATCAACAAACTACAAAAAGGTCATACAAAAATAATTTTTGTAATCACTAAAGAGATTTTGCCCTATAACACTTTTATTTTCTAATAAGTTTTACTGGTAGTATTGCCTTTTCTTTCCATCTGAGCCTAATTAATATATATTTGAAGGGCAAGTTTGTTTACAGAGGCTTCATAATCCATTTTATTTGATTTGTTTGTTTATTTAGAATAATTAAAGGATAATTAAAATGTCTTAGAATGTGTTAAATGTTCTTTAAAAATGAGTTTATTGATCTTTAAGAGAGTGTACTTGCATTATTATGCTTTTGTCATTATATCAGTGGAAAATGGTCTCAAAATGCCATTGATCAGTCATTTCTGGGACAATTTATCTACATTTGTTATCGAGGCAGGCCTATTGTCATATAGTATTTAACACTTTTTCAATGTCTTTTTCATGCATAATATTGCTAAACATTCTTGGTGATATTTGATAATGAGTCCAGTTAAGGAGTTTCAGTATCTTTTGTGAATCTATCACCACAGTAATTTATGCTGGGAGCCTTACCTGCAGTGGGTTAGGTTTCCAGATAAGAAAGCTTTGCCTCTCAACCAGTCAATCCCCTGAGAAAATGGAAGAAAAGTGAAGAAGTCTCCTCTGTCTCAGTTACGGTTGTTTGACTTTCACTTCATGAGGAAAAATCGCTGCAGAATGATTCAAATATTGACCAGAACAGGAACGGCCTGTTATAAAGTTTGATCCTGCCAAGAAATTGAGAGCCAAAGGCAATTTCTTTTCCTTGACCACAAAAAGTTTTTGCCCCCTTACTGATATTGTTTGTTTTTCCTCTCTTTGTCTCAGTTGGATGTTCCAGATTGTCAAGAAAACATTTTTATACAAAGATAACCTGAGTAAATGTAAAAAAAAAGTTTGAATAATTTATATAAAGGGAAGAAAAATCTGTGAAAAAGTAAAACTCTTGCTCCCTCTTTAGATCAAACCAGTAATCACAAAGAGTAGGTGTTTCTGCCAATGGAAAAAAAAACAAAACTTTTGCGTGGTTTAGTAAGTTATTACTTAAAACCAAACCAGACGTGATTGATCATAGTTAAATCAGGATTTAACTGTGAAAGTTACAGTTGTGTCGGTTTGGATATTCTGATATGAACATTTGTTTATCTGCAAAACATTTAACAGGGACATAAAAGCCAAAACAAAAATCTGTAAGGGGGTTAAATACTTCTTCACAGCTTTGTACATTTGAGCTGCTAAAGGTTCTCTCTCGATTTATCCATATCAAATGACAGTATATGGGCTCAGAGATGGTTTTAGTGGTTTGGCAAGAATGATGCACCAAGTGTTCATTTGTCAACCATAAGACATTAATCTCCCAGGCTGTAAAATATTTAATCAAACTCCTTAAATCTTTACTTTCACCTTGTTTCCTGGACTGTACCGTGCTAAGGTTAGAGGAAGAATAAAACAGTCCCCCTTTAAGCTTTAAGCTTCCTTTTATGCCTCATTGATCAGGAGCACATGCTGCTTATTAACGTAATGAAAGAGGTCTACACAATGAGAAATCCATTTGTGCTTTAATGGTATCGCATTAATATTGGGAAGCTTAAGCTTGCAATTGGCTGCTTGTTTTTGCCTGCTTACTTTTTTCAATTATAATTAATCCTCTGATTCCAGCTCCAACCAGTTTAGGTAAACATGTGGACATCCAGTCAGAAAACCTGGGTTCACCCACGGTGCTGATAGCCAAGTGTTTCATTACTTAGTGTAATTTTAAGGCAGATCTGCTTATCTTTGTGTGAATCGATGGGAGAATGTTATTATTATTATTATTATTATTATGTGGCAGTCTACGGACTTAATTACTTGTCGTAACAACAATAAATCAGAAAACATCTACAGTGGTCCCCTGTATTCACCACCAACTAATATCTGACATCTGAGAAAACTTAGAAATGTTATTTTAATAGTTCAAACACCAAACATACCTTTACATTCACCAAGATATTGGAAATCTTCTTGGCACTATTGCCAGAATTAATATTCACCGCCTTCCTCATGCCTCCCCTTTGGTGAACAGCCAATCAGCTGTTGGGGAAGTGAATGGTGTCTCTTGATTGGCTGCTTTGCAAACACCAGCCAATAGCATGTCAAGTAGCATTTTGTCTATGTATTTCATCTTTCTGAGATGTATTTTCTTTCAAATACTTTACATATACTCCACAAAAAATAGTTTGGAATCACTTTCCACAGAAAAATAATTAAATACTGATCCACGAATAGCCGCTGTATCTTGGTTTTACTGAATAAGATTACCACATTGGTAAAGTTGATTATAATATCCTGATTGACAGATTAAAAGAAGTTTATAGTTTTGTCTGGTTCAGATCTTCTTTCACAGACTGGAAATACTTTGTAAATTTGTAATTATAAATCCAAGCTAACAAGGCTTCGTTCTTGGGCTGTGTATATTCAGCATCTACATGGTTACATCTGTATCAGATTATATCAGATTATATCTCCCATTTTGCACTACATTCACGGAGTCAAAAATCAACATCTTATCCATAAAGGTGAGATGTTTCTATCAGTTCTTCATTTGCTTAAATATGTAAATAGTTTATTTTATAATATAGTGTATTGTTTTAGTATATTTTGTGTGTGCCCTCTATTTTCAACGTTTCATCTCTTTTCTTTTGTTTTCCTGTACATTATGATTAAACCTGTGTATAATTGATTCTACACAAATAAACCTGCCAATAGAGACTGAATAAAAACTTACTGAAATCTACCTTTTTATTTTAAACGACCAACAATTTACCAATGTTGTTGTATGATGATACAGTTTATAGGTTTGGATTATAAAGTTTAATCTAGCAGTAAAACTCTAATTAAGGGCTGCTGTTGGTTAATTTGCTGCAGCTTAGTTTGTTTTAGGTATCAGTGTGTTCCAGTCCACAGAGGAGGAGGCTTTTTAATGAGTTGCCTGTTGAGGTGATGTATAACCCTTTCTGAGATTAGCCCTTCACTCCTGACAGGGTTGACTGATGGCTTGTTAGAAACGAGCTGGAACTGGTTGCTACACTCTGAATATTTCTGAAATTTTATAATAAGCTTGTAACAAATTGAAATGTCCACCTGTCAGTTGCTCTACTTCAGCCGTTAAAAATATATGCACATCTTGGGAACTTATTCTGGAATACCAATGTAGAAACGGCAGCAGAGGCTGAGCTGTAAAAGCCTCCAGGCTGAAGGTGAAGCCCAGGGAGTGAGGGACGAGCAGCCGGCTCGCTCTTATCAGGAAACGCCTCAGATTTCCACTCCACAACCAACAACAGTCCCTCTGTTCCTCTTTAATGGCTCTTCATTCTCTGTGTTGATTATCCAACACAACACTCACTGCTCTGGGATCTGCTTGTCTTAAACCCGTCACACACCACCCTACTTTGCTGCACTGTGATGTCTGATACCTGACTCAACTTGTTGTCCCGACTCTGCAGACCTTGGTCAGCAGTTCAGATGTTATAAATCTAGTATAAATATAGCTCAACTGATTTGCAGTTTTTATTTTAGCTGCTCGCGGTTCGGATAAAACCTTTGCATACAACGTGTCCTTTCTTCCTTCAGGAAGTGGAGCAGCAGCCTCTGAGCATTTATCATTTACATGACGTGCCCCATATTCAGGGGACGTGTGAAGGCCGCCAGCATTAGGCCTTCCACTCAACTTGCAGCTTTTTACAAATCTTCTCAATGGTGTTTTACCACTAAGTGAGCATGTTGGCTTTATAATCTGTAAACTAAGCTCTTCACTGCAATATTTTAACTGTTTTCTGCTCTAATCTTTCTAACCCTGAAAGTTGACCTTCATGAATTTAATTAAATCAACTTTTTTTTTTAGCTTTATATAATATTATAATGTTATTCCCTCTTCAAAAACATTCCTGGAGTGTTGCTTTGAATCTTTCATGCATGTTTGAGAAAATCCTTGAATCTCCTGTAGCAACCATTCAGGTTGCCTAAACGCTTGTTCTGTATCTCCAGCTGAGCTTTCTCCTCACAAAATCCCCTTCCTCCCACTCAGCTCCTCCAGACTAGCAGCAGCAGCTATTAACAAACACCTGGTGGAACTGCGAGTCTGATGAGCTCTGTATGAACTACTTAGACGCTCCTAAGAACAGCTGTAAACGGCATAATTAGAAGTACTGTTGTGATGGCATGGAAAGAGCAATAGCTTCTTAAAGAGACAGGCCAATTTTAAGGCATCAAACTGTGAAGTCATATTTCTTGCAAGTTACCTTATGGCATTTTCATCGCAACGCAAATAACATAGGTACCTGAGTATGCATAGAATGGCTCTATGTGGCTGGAAAATACACAATACAGCCCTTTAAATACCTTGTTTATTTGGTTTGTTGTTATTTTCATCCAACTATTTCATCTAACTATAGGTGAGTAGTCATCACTTTTAACTCCAGTGGAGTCTGATCATTCAGGTCATGGACAGAAAACATCTACGGTGTCTCCACAAAAACAATTTTGGCTGCAGTTACTTTGGGTTCTGTTGGTTTTGATATAAACTCTTTAAAATTGCCATTTTTCCACATTCTTTTTACAATTTATTTATGTTTTAACTCAGGCTCATTATCAGCAGAGATACTTGCTCCAAATTTCAATACTGAAACCATTATGCTGAATTATTTTTGCTATTTTTCTGCATTTCTAAACATCTATTTTTAAAAACTGTGGAAGTTTGGTGTGTTTATGTTTTTATTTTTTATATCTGCAGATTGTCGGCTCAACAAAACAATGTCTTCAATTTTGAACGCCTTTCGTTTTTAAACACTTTCATCTAAACTGTGTCATAACAGTTGATGCTTGTTATTTGACATTTCTCGGACGTGTTGTGCTCCAGCGCCCAAAGACAGAACAACATCTTTAATAGTTTTCCAAAGAGCATGAACGTTTTTGAATTGAACAGTTACCTGGGCCACCGATCAGAGCTGCTGGTGTGGACAGTTTAGAGAAAAAGGGACCCATTTTTGACTCCTGTCATTTGCTGCTGGTATGAGTTTCCCTTTTTATACAGAATCTGAAACTGTAATTACGCTGCACATGGATGGAGTACTGTGTGAACATCTTGTGTAACCTTTTGTGTTAATATTGAGCTTACGGGTAATTGTTGTTGCAAAGAAATTCTGCAGAAACGGAGAGAGATGTTCTGCAATGTAGCGAAACAGGAAACCTGACTTGGAGTATAGTTTTTCCTGGATTCAATGAACGTCTGATTTCTCTTAGGCTCTTAGAAAATGGAAGTAACTTTCACAACTACCGCTTCAGGCTTTATGAAGGATATTTTTTTAGGTTAGTGTCTGATTTTGGTTCTTTTATACTTTGTTTTTGTGGTAAAAGGATCCCAAAGTAACTGGATTTTTAAAAATTGTTGTCGGACTCTTAAAATACTGTTTCATTGTTCAGCTGTTGCTCAGTATTGTTTTAGTTTTGCTTGAAAGGAATTGAGGTGCGATCACAAGGATCCTAATCAAGGAGATTAAAATATTGTCGTATTGTAAATGGGGCTGAAACAATTAATCGGGTAAATCCAGATGAATCGATTATTTAAATAATTCTCAACTAATTAAGTAATTTATCAATTAACTGAAGCATACAGACTCAAAAAAAGGTCATCTGCTGAAAGAACACACTCAGAGCAGTAATTATGCCAAAACTGTACAAAAACATTTACATTTTGCATCTAAGATAAAAAAAAAAATACTTTGTAAATATGTTCTACCCAGAACTGAACTTGCATATTCTTAGTTTCAATTGGGTCAGATTTTGTTTAAAAAAATCTCCTAGTAAGCACCTTTTCTATCAGATTATTTATTGGAAAAGTAGTCAGCAGATTTGGCCCACACTATATTGTATTGATATTGAATCAGTCAGAAAAAGCTGATGTTCTCACATGTTGATGTTGGAAGTCTATTTTAGCTGCAGATGCATCACTTGCTACAAATGATGCAGCTGTTATTGCATTTTGGGCAATAAAATGGTTGTTATTGAAAAATGAACTGAATTATTAGTTGTATTTTTTGCATATTTAATGTATTTCTAACATTGTATAAAAAAGGTTTTAATAGTTAAATGAAAAATCAGTTCCAATTACCTGATTAATCTTTGTGAGAATAATAGACTACTAAAATAATCGCTAGTTGGAGCCCTAATTTTAATTAATATTCTTTGCATTCAACTAGACCTGGCTGTTCAGAAATGTTGCCGTGGCTTCAAAAATGGTATGGAGTATTTTTTAATATCCAGTTGAGATTTAGATTGACTTCTACTTTAGGTTTTTTTTATATTCAGTTCCAAATATTTCCATCTTGACGTCATTTGTCTCGGGTTTAGCAGCCGTGTTCAATGTGCTCTGGTACCAGTCTGCCTGTGTTTTGTTGGGACAGATGTTAAAGGGGAACAGTGTAACTTTCCTCCAGACCTCTGAGCGCGGCCTGCTTAGTCAGCTCAGCTGTCACCGGCCGGCTGTGATGGCTGAGCTCAGGCTGCGTGGACACAATGGTTCCCCCCCGGAGAGACTGCAGGCTCTGCTGATGCTAGAAGAAGTGACGCCCTGGAATGTAAAGCACAGCTTGAACCTATTCATATTCACCAGAAACACAAGAGCTTAGAGTCTGACACTGCATTATTTTTGTTGCCCTGATTTTTGTATTTTTCTAACTTTTTATTTTGGATGATACAGAGAAGTGTTGATGAAAAGGTTCAGTCTTGGTTTATTGTCTGTATGCAAATAACCACTGCTTGCATGCTTACTGTAGCTAAAAAACTCGCAAATTTCTTTTCTTGGGATCAGCAGCTGAATTTAAAGATGTATGTCTTTTTTTTTTATGACCCGAACTGGAGAAGAGGGGATACTAAGGTTGCAGCATAAACTCTAGGAGTGAGTTCAAGGGTCAAAAAGCTGTGGAGAGTAGAAATTTTTGACTTACCTTTGTTTGCACAGTCTGATCTGTTTATTTTGCCAATAACATAAATCATGCTGCACTTGCATCCAACCAGTATCATACGTAAATTAAAACCCCAAACCAGGCTGCTGCTGGACCGTCCCTACTGTTCATACTCTGTAACGCTCTGACACGACTGCAGAACAGAGCAACCACAACTACACTGGCTACTCAAGGTGTAGTAGAATTATATTGTGCTACTTTGTGGTACTATTGTGATAATGATTAGAAAAAAAATGTACTTCTATGATTAAAAAAAAACATTTTACTACTCTTTTAGGTAACTATATGGCGGTGGCTTAGTGGCACAGCATTCATATCTCCACAAGCACAAATATTCTTAAAAAACATTCCCATCTGAAATGGTCTTTTTCGGTTCGCCACTTATTTAAAAAAGTGATTGATATCACTAAACTGCACAGTAACTGCATTTAATCATATTTTTAAATTTACCGACACTTATTGACACCGTAATGGAACAAACAGCAGAGAAAATATCAAAAATGACGTTTCACATCAAACTACAAGTTGTTTTTTATTTACCATCAATAACTTACATTTTCCATGATAAATCAATATTCTTAGATATTTTTCACCAGAACTGAAGCGATATAAATGCCCACCCCTACTAGGTAGGTGATGCTTTTGAATGACATACCTGTAAGTCATGTCTTTGGATTCACACCTTAGTTTTACACATTGAGATAAACTGTTTAGCTAACCAATATCCCTGATTAAAATGACTCGAAAATAATAATCAGTGCTGATTTTTCAGCTGTTATTGGTTAATCTTTAACCAATAAAGATTATTGGTTAAAGATCTTTATTGGTTCTTTTTACCTCAAGAACAGCATTTTTACCCTGTTCTTGAGGTAAAAATGCACAGCTTATATATACGTGAAAGTTTGTTAGCGTTACTATTTACCGATCGAGGTCTGTTGCTAGTTCTTTGACTGCAGTCTGTCCTCTGGCTTCACTTAGTGCGGCGTTGAGCGATGTGAAAGGTCCGTGAACTGTGCAGACAGGAACACACGCGAGCTTGTCACTTTTCATCGGGTCATCGTCAAGACAGCCGGCCACTGAGATAAGCAAAGTGGCTGCTTGCTTTTTAAACTGTTCAACATTTAGGACTTTGTTTCCCCCTCTTTTTACATCAGTTTTTTTCTGCTAATATTTTACTTTTGCCAAATTGTATTTTCCTGTTCTGATGTTTAATGAAGATTATTCATTTTAGTTTCAAGTCATGACAACTTTTGGGAGTTTATTCAATATCTTACTAATTTAGTATTCCGATTACTAAATAGTTTGCACTCACACATCAAGTAATCATGTCTTTATTTCTCTTGGCACTCTTTTTACAAGCAAACTGATTACTTTTTGTGAAAACTAAAGACTTTTTCTCTCTTCATTAAGTACTCCCTGGGCATGACCTCGTGTCCCTTAATTTTGGAAGATCGGTAATTGGCTGATACTTAAGTAAAGCCGATCTCACCAGTCCCTAAAAATCAGTCACTGCCTTTATTGCTGTGCTGTGAGAGAGATTTGACTGACAGACCCAACCAACAGATCATGTCTGCATGTTCACCCCACTGTTGCCAAATCAGCAACTTTCTTGCTGTATTTAGCAGCATTTCAGACGAAATATTGGTATCGCCCAAAATTGAAATCGGTAGTCCATACTAAAAGATTGATCATTCAGAAAACTATAATTGGTGTGACCTTAAAAATTACAAGTATGATTTCTAACTAAACCTTTTGCTTTAACGCTTATTTGATGGTATTTTCTTCATGTAAAATATGTCCTAGAGATTACTTGTACCGCAATAATAAAGGTTTTCTTGCTGTTATTTGCAGATCTTCTATTTACCTTTGTATCTGCAACAGAATTGGATGTTGTCAAATTGATTTAATGATGCCCCATTAAATCGCTGTGATTTCTGCTGGTTATTTCTGTGGTTTCCTACCAATGAACAGACATGAAAGGTTCCCCAATCATTAGAGGATGGATTTGTTCTGTATTACTGGTCCAGTAAGTGGCTCTATAGTGAGGTTTCATTACTTCTGTTTGCTTTTAATGATGCAGGCTGTGGCACATGTAGTTTTATTTAGCTCTTAGCGGAGGCTGGCTGTGAGGCTGGTGGATGTAATAAAGCTCAGAGCTGCCTTCTGCAGTTTTATTAAGGAACCTGTGGGGGGAAAAAAACTCTGCTATTTTATTCATGTCTTCTATGTATATCTACCTAGGAGCAGCTGACATGACAGGAGGAAGGAAATGACAGAAGGATGAAATGAGTTTTAGATTTATAATCCTTCAGACGTGACCCCCATTTCCTGCAGCTTGACGTCCTGAGGGAATGTCATGTCAGACTCGTGTTGGTCAGATTGGATGGACAGGAGGGAGACGCACGCGCACACATGCACACACACACTCCCACACACAGAGACTCTGCTATGAGTGTTTGCTTATACTTGCTACCTTACCTGTGCTTTTAGTTTTTATGTTATTATATACACCAATTCTTTCCGTTTCATCACCTCTCCTAGCCATACAGCCCATCTCTCTGTATTTTCAAGATATTTTCTTGTGTATTCTGACTAAAAGTGTGCACTTTTTACTTTGCTAGAAATGTCATTCCAGTAAAATCTCCATGTGAAGGATGCGTTTTACTTCCAGGAAGATTACAGGATTATGTAATTGCGTGTTATACATGAGGTTTAGGGCCATAGAGGGGATAATAGCACCACCAAGGTTGATTTTTACTCCTTATAAAAGCTTCCTTTGCCTTTTTAAATCCAGACACACATTACCATTAAAAGTTTATTTTTAAGTGCTATTTTTCATTAGCATAATGGAGAGAAATGTTCAAACTGTACTTATATAATATTTTGGAGGAGAGGGCTAAAATAGAGTTGAGCATTTGTCATGTTCAGCTTTTACCATGATTTCTTAAATTCAAAGTAATGATTTAAAAAAACAGTTTACATTATCGTAGGGCTGGACGATATGGCTGAAACTTATATTTACAATGTAAGTATTTCATATCAGTTTATTGATAGCTATTGATTTCTGGTAGTTTTTTGTTTTAAATATATGAAACTGATGGATTGATCTTTCTTGTTTTATCTACAGTTTTCACTCCACAGTTTATTTTTTAGCAGTTTGAGGCAGCAGTGGTGACCTTAAACTGCTGCAAAAAGTTACTCTGTAGGCTGTTGCTAGGTAACCAAAGAATGAGCGAGTTGCTAGGTAACCAAAGAGGAGTGAGTTAGTTGATTCCACCAACCTAGTTTAGATCGCTCTGAGAGGTTGATAAGCTAAAGCCTTTCCTACATCTCCCAGAATGCTGTGCGGTTCTGGATCGCAGTTCAGTGAATATTCTTTATTTTTAATACTGGATATTTTATTACAAGTATTAGCTATTGATATTAATTAAATGTCTATTGCGATATATATTTTATTGGTTCATTGTCCAGCCCTATATTTTCTGTATTGTTAATTTTTAACTTTTGTTTTTCTCCGCTGTTTTATCAATACATTTACAAATACAATTAAATATAGTTAATACATAATCTTGGTGATGCAAATAACCCTAAATAAGTGCATTATAAATGGAAATGTTTTTCAAGAGCAGTATTTGCGTTTGTGGGGTTTATTGTTTCTGTGTCATGCAGTCACATTCATACATTTACCTAAAAAAAAGGTAGCAAATAGTTATTATCGTCACCTTTATCGTTAACCACAAGATATTGTGATGAAATAGTAAATCCATATTTAACTTAAAAGCCGGTTCTTGTTGCTGCGTCTGTCTGACCTCAGTTGTGGTTAAAGTTGCCCTTCCCTGGTCAGTCAGTCAGCCAGGAGTGGAGCAGCATGTTTTCTCTGCCAGTCTGTCACTCCCGCTCTACCTCAGCAGCCGACGAACGGCTGCAGACAAATGTGCAGCGATGAGACGGAGAGCCCACTGAGCCTGCCGCACTCCTGTCATTAACATGGAGAGTCACGCTCCTTCCTCTCTGCACCAACAGACGGTTTCCTCGTTTCTGTTCTGAAAGAAACCTGGATTCATTTCCACAAATCTACAGTTGCACCTTTTTAAATTTTGCAGGGATTTAATCAAAAATCCTATTTTGATGCGTCTTCCAATAAAGATCTTTTCTTGCATTTATTCCAGTTTTTCACTTAGTGTTCAACTGGATTGTTTTTGTTTTTATGCTTCTGTTCAGAAGTGTCTCTTAGGTCAAATCTCATTTCTCTTTATGACCCTCACCTTAGAGTGGCAAGAATGGCATCCAAAGCAATCGTCTTCTTCTGCCTCCAACCATCCAGTTATACCAGCGCCCCAAACAGTCTGATATATTATATATGTTTTAAATATATTATACATATATTTAAAACAAATTAAATTTACAAACTCATCAAACCGATACAGAAGAAAAAATGTCTTCCATATCTGTGCTTTTCACACAGCAATGCGACCCAAATTCTATTTTAATTTATTTTTTGCCTATATGTGACCTACATCCAACTTTGTCACATTAAGTTTTGTCCACCTAAATCAAATTAAATGGTCAACACAAATTAGTTTATAATGGATTTGTAGAAATTTAAATCAGATGTTGGAAGTTTTTCTATCTATTTCTGGTTTGTGGATTTTACTCATGTCTTCTTTCTTGAAGCTTTTGCTTCCTAAACACCAGCTATGTTTCACTGAAAACCTTGGACTTCATTCATAAAAAATAAATGTGGTGAAAATTATTTTTAATACCTTTCAGTTTCAAAAGCAGCCTGTTTTGATTAATATTTCTTTGTACTGCTTTCTTCATATTTCCATCCAGGACTTAAACCATGTTTTCTTTGTAATTCTGCAAAATATTTCATTATCAAGTAATTATGAATGCTTGACTCGTTCATAATTACATTTCATGAATTTTTTTGCAAGTGATTTTTAGTTTCTGCTCAATAATCTCTTTTTGTAGCCGTTGTTTATTAGCGGCAGTGCATGCAGTTCGTAGACATTTTGTGGTTTAGTCTCTGCTAAACTCTTTAATCTCGGCACCTGTTTCTTGCCTCAGGCAGACTTGGAGGTGGAGTTCGCTGAAGCTTTTGCCTGCTGACTTGGGATGAGACCCAGTTTTCTCTGACGCAGCCTGAAATCTCCAGAGATTTCATATTCTCTTTCATATCTCACTCTCCATCTGGCTTATTTGTTTGGGAGTTGAGGATTAAATCTCTGCCGCCTCATATCCGATCAGACGGAGCTGTAACAAGTAATATAATTTTATCTTAACAGGATTTGGGAGGAAATGTATTCCCGCTGTTATTTCAGAGTAGCTATAATATTTCAGCTCAAAGTAAAAGTTGAGTGTTTTAAAATTGTCACAAAACATGTTTGGGATCTGCTGCTCTGACACATTTCTGTTCATGTATCGATGATTTGTTTGTGCTGCAGAGGGAGATGAAGGAGCAGCTGGCTTCGCTGCAGGACAGCGAGAAGGGACACTCCGAGGCCCTCCATCTCCTGCGGAGACAACTCACGGAGACCAAGGTACTGGGAGCATTTCCCTTTAAACACAAATGTCATTTCTCACACAGAGACTTCAGCTGTTGAGATCACTGCCACTTTCTCTGCAGTGTGTAAACTCAGCAGCTCCAAATTACTGACATCTGAAGGTCCAGAGAAGCTGTATAATCTATTTATCGTCAATATGGGGTTGTTATATTTTTGTGTTTTCATTAAAAAGGCCCTTGATTCTGGACTTTTAGGTGCGGCTGTTTATTTTCCTACTTGAAGGGCCAGATCTTATGTCATATTAAGATGCTCAGAAATGCTTGCTATGTTTAAAGTTAATGTTTTATGTAATTATTTAGACATTACTTGCCCAATATAGGTTTTGTTGTGTCAAGTGAGTCAAATCTGTTAATAACTTTATAATTAGAAGGCTTGAGATTTACTGGATCCAAACAAACAATTACCAGAATGCACCCTTTCAAAATAAGAGAGTCCAGCTCAGATTAAATCCTCCTCCTGCAGGTGAAACACCAAAATCCAGTTTTCAATCTGCTCATATGTAGGAAATGGATCGTTTATTAAGTAGGTGTGGTGTGTTTGGTTACTGACTCTCACTTCCACAATGCTTTGGGTTGCCAGGTGATTTCTAACATGACCTGAGTAGCTTTTTAATCTCAAGTCATTGTGTTAATAAGTTCATATTTGCTTACACTCATATTCTCTCCTGTCACAACAAACCCTTCAGTTGGATTCACTGGAAGCTCATGTCTGATTTCCAAGAGGACCTTAGAGTTTTTATTTCCCCAAATATTTTTGTTAAAGCCTCTGCATGACGTTTCTGCATCGCTCGCCTTCTTGCCCTGGTCTTTTCTGTTTTATCGACTTTCTCCGACTGCCTGATATAGGTCGTTTAGCTCACTGGAAATGAGCTGATCTCATTAGCTTTACATCCATTTGCAGAGAGTGCAGTTCCTGGAAGTGGGCCACACTGACAGCATTGATCTTTGATGCATTTAGGTAGCTGACAATGAAATGACTTTCGGCTTTTGCTCTTCATTTAGTTCAGAGTTGAAGGGACGAGTTCTCGCGCCAGAAGCAATTCAGACTTTACATCTGTTGTCCTCCTGCTCTTCTTTAGGTCTGTGAATTTAGCTGCAAATCGTTACCTTTACTTCACAACTCTTTTGCCGTTTTGTGCTGTAAATTGAAATTTTCTATAACCTCACCAGGGGTTTGCTGGATGAAAAATACTCAGCCTGACGTCTCTGACGGCTGCAGCCACCCACTCAGTGCCATCACAACCTGCTGGGCCAAAACAACAAACATGTCAGTGTGACTGATAACTGCTCCGCTGCAGTCATCCTCCCCTTTCTCCACACGATCAGTTAAACTCTTAACTAGGTAGGAAATCTTTGACTCGCCGAGGAATCGTCGTTCTAACGAGCTCACACAGGAAGTGAGAGATTACCTGTCTGCACTAGCCAGCAGGATCTGCTTGAAAGGAGGAAATTGTGGGTGTGAGGAATTAAAAGTTGAGAGCTACAGCTGCTGTTTTAAAAAAGTTAGAGTAGAAGTTGTAAAATAAGAGTTGGACTGTTCTATTGAGATGTGGTTGTATGAAGTCGATAAAAGGTCACATTGTCATTTTGAGGCCATTTTCCACTAAAAATGCAAGTCTCAAAAATCAATAAATTAATTTCTAAAGAAGATTTAACACTGGAAATGTAAGTCATTTTGATAATCCAAAATAAATAAATAAAATGGATTATGAAGTCTATGTAAACAAACTTGCCCTTCAAAATATACAATAGAATATACTTTATTGATCCCCAAGGGGAAATTGATTAGTTGACAATCAACTAATCATCCAAGGTCTTAAATATTAATAATACAAATATAACCACAAGATATAAAGTTTATAATATATATAAATGTATACCTAAGAGTAATGTAATAAATAATATATTAATCATACTGCCAGTTGGGACTTTTGTGGGGTTAAAAAGTGTAAACTTATCATTTAAACTGACCGCTGTGTACTGGTATCAAATGTTTGCAGCATTTTTCTGTTTTTTTCACATCTCTTGTGTGATTAAGCGAACCGTCTTGCTGTGCACCATTTTTGTAGTTTGTCGATTAATCGCCTCAGTGATTGTGAACTGTCAGTAAGACGGAGACAGCCCATTGGTTATAGTTTTGTTTTCCAGTGTGGGAAAACTGTATTGGATGATTGCATTTTAGATGCAGATGTATTTTTAGTTGCTTCCGTTTTACAACAAATGCCACATACCGTCTCTCACAGGTAAAGTGGTTCACTTCAGCTTTCTTGTAGCAACGAGCTCAAAATTTCACATGCTCAAATCTTATTGGTCGCTTGATTGGAGGAGCGTAGGCGACTGTCGCCTTATTGGTCAGGTTCCATAGGAAACGAATGGAGAGGGACAACGTCGCCTCCTGTGTGTTGAGACCTGAAAAGAAAAGGTCCGAAATGAAGCTTTTCGTCCTCCAATCTCTTTGGTTGAAAGAAATTTGATGGAAACAAACAAGCATGCAGCTCATTTTAATTTGTAATGGGATTATTTGATTTATTCCTTGTAGCGACAGGCCTGCCTGCATGTATGCAGTTTTGTTTGTTTTTAATCAGGCCTTCTGTTCTATGCAAACACTAATTTCTTTAAGTGCACATCTTATTTTTTTTAAATCGTTTCTCCTCTGGATTCTTCATTGTTACTTGAACCTGCTGAGATTTTTAATGGATTTATCTCCTCTGTCTGCCCACCTGTCCTCCCACTCATTTTCTCTTTAGTGACTGTTCATGTTTGCCTTTTATTTTTTGTTTCTTTTCTTCTGCTTCTGTACAGGCGTCTGAAATACTCCTTATTTTCAGGTTAGATAGCTGTGTACACATATTACTCCCGAGAGCTTCACAAAATCAATACATCTACATGCTGAATCAATGAATTACTGTTTATGTAATATTAACAGAGTTTAGAGTACTGTGCAAACCCTTGATTTATTGATTTTTGTGTAATTAAAGTTCAGCCATTGTGACCTCAACTCTACAAACAAGCTAACAGCGGTCAGGAAATCTGCACTGAAGCTCTTTGACCTGCATTTATCCATTCACCATCTTACATGGGTTCAGCTTTTATAACCAGGACATTTTTTTTCTTCTTCTTTTTTTTTTCTTTTCAGTCTTCAGCCAAGAGTCTTCGTGCAACCATCGGCGACGCGTTCGAGCGGCTTCACCGCTTCCTCCGAGAGCGCCAGAAGAGCATGCTGGAGGAGCTGGAGATGGACACGGCCCGCAAGCTGGCCGACATCGAGCAGAAGATCCAGTGCTACAGCCAGCAGCTGCGCGACGTCAAGGAGGGCATCCAGATCCTGCAGGAGCGCCTCAGCGAGACGGGCCACCACGACTTCCTGGAGGGCGTGGCCATCACATCCGAGAGGTAGGTGTGATCTGCTCAGAGCCTCAAGTGTGAATAAATGTGCTCTAAAGCAGTGTTTCTCAAACTGTGGTCCCTGGACCACCGGTGGTCCACAGGCACCCCCTATTGGTCCGCGAGGTACTGCATGTAAACAACCATTTATTTGCTGTGATGTGAGCTCAAAGTGCAACTCTACAATTAGCTTAGTAAAGGTTTGTGTTAATAAAAGCTTAAGATATTAGTGGAAAGAAAACGCCAGGATAATATAATTGGAGGAAGCCAAGTCGTACCTGCTGAGAGTTTTGATGTAAAGTTCAGTAGCGATTTGATTCTTTTGAACGGTCTCCAGCAAAACGAGAACTGTTCTTTGTTTTTTACAACTTTACTCGCTTATAATGCTTTGCTCACACATCAACAACTATTATTTTTATTTAATTAAAAATGATTAAATTAATTAAATACGATAAATAAAACTGATAGTAACTGGTTGATAATTTTATTTTTAATGGTGCAAAAAAGGATTTTTGTTTGTCACAGCAACTAAAATCCATTTTTATTTTATTTTGCTTCTAAATTACAAATGGCCCTAAAATGGTATTCATGCACACAACATCTGGTAGTAAAAACAACTTCTTTTTTGTTTTCTATGTGTTTGACATCATTGGGAAGCTTCCAGACTTTCAGAATATGTAAGTAACTCAAAATGCCCCAAATAGATTGTTCATTTGGGGCAATTTTGAGTTAGGTGGTTTGTGAGTGTTTGTTAAATGGATTAAATAGTCCTCAGCCTGAAAAAGTTGCTCTAAAGTATTGGATTTGTTAAAATAGTTCAAAATGTGTTGAGTAGATTAGAATATTTGCAGTATAAAAACCAAAAGACGGATAAAAAGAAGCTGTGGAGGAGAGGAGAAGAATCAATGGATGAAAGTCGCATACAACACAAGTTCATAAGAAGTAAACAAAATCACCAACCATTTGAAATTTAATTAATTTTAAAGGTTTTCTAAAAGGATGAATGAAGTAGTGGATTGAAGAGCTGGTGACAGGTTATTCCAAACTTAAGCGTATTTTGCTTACAAGCTGTTCTGCACAACAGTAAGTAAAAGTCACAGACAGAAGAAATGCGAATACTAGGTAAAAAAATCTTTGGAAAAGCTACTGGCAAATCACTAGCTTCACACTAAATATGGTCAAGATCTTGTGGTTTTTTTAATTTTTTTTTTTTAAGAAGTGCATATGAAGGCAGTCAGTTTGAAAAATTCATCACTTTTAAAACTAACGCACATATAAATGTGTGGAATGTGTGGGCAGTGTTGTGCAAAGGCTGCTGACTGGTTGGAGAAAGTAGAGATTTGAGCAACGGCTCCAGCTGATCCCTGAACAGATGGAGCTTTTGGGCCGAATTAAACCAGCTGTAATGTCTAATCAGGAGGTGGATGATGAGGATTTATTGGAACAGTTTGATATCTTAAAGCATAAAATAGTGTAAGAGCAAAAAACAGCCGTTGAATGGCAAATTTCTTCAAATAAAATAAATTGTCATTAAAATTTAGTAATATCTGGCTTACATGATTTAAGATAATTCATTTAAACTAGTTGGGGGACTTTAAAAAGCTCCTTGTAGACGAGCAGGTAAAATTTAGTAGTTTTAACTTTTCTGATATAGCTAAAATGGTCAACAATATTATCTTCTGTATTTACTCTAGAACTATAGTTATAATCCATATTATATTCTTGGCTTTAATTATAACTTTTTTTACTTGCACAGAAGCACAGGAAAGTGACTAGACATGAAATGCAGTTTAAAGAAAGGAAGAAGTTGATTGTCTTAGTGCTTTATGCAAACAAAAGCTGGGCGATTATGGCTGAAAAACGTGTTGTGATATCTGAAAATACTGCCAAGCTGGTGATGTGACCGTTCCTGTTTTATCCACAAATTCCTCTCAACATGTTGTCCTCATTTTCTCCTTTCCAGTTTTTTAAAATTATTATTATTATTTGAATTTGTGAGACATGGTGGCAAAATCTTAAACTGCTGCTGTGCAAGTTACTCGGGAGGTCGTTGCTCGGTAACCAAAAAGCAAGCGAGTTAGTTAATGCCACCAACTTTTCTTAACTAGCTGTGAGAGGTTTAGCTGCTAGTCTTTTTTCTGCCTACATCTCCCACAATGCTGTGCGGTTCTGCATCTGAGTTCAGTAAACTTATTGAATATTCTATCAGACGTATTATCTATCGATATTGATCATGTAAATATCACGATGTATTTTGACTTATTGTGAAGCCATACTTCAATCACAGTGCATCTTCATGTCTTTGTCAGACATCTTGGAGGAAACCAATTAATGATAAGAAAAGGATCAATTGTAGTTTAATGGAAAACACAAAGCAAAGAAAAAAGCGAGTTAAGTCGACTTTCCATCTTGAGTTTGTGGTTTTTAAAAAATATATCCTAGAGAAGAACCTGGCAAATCAACTCTGATGTTGTAGGAGTGGCTTTTTTTTGTTTTGTTTTGTTTTTTTAAAAGTGTTCCCCAGTCTGTAAAAATACAGGAAAGTATGGATTATATTAATTATATTATATTTCCATTCAGTTGTGTAAATATTGTCAGTCTGTTGTAATATTTGCCTGAAATTCTCAAACATTTGTATTTGTAACATAAAAATGCACCAAGTACTTCCCTGACGTTGAGTAAAGTTAAGAGTTTTAAATCAAATCTGTAATTTCAAGATTCTAGGAGTCCTGAAATTACGATCAGAGTTAGGAAATCTCAAAATAAGCTCTTACTGCGCAGCGCCTCCATCTGTGTTTCTCATTTGCATTGCTGAGATAGAAAGTGATGACATGTTTGACTACAAATGTGCTTCTTATGGTTCTGTCTGACGTCCAGCCGAGTGTCTCAGATAAAATTAAGTTTCCTGTGTGCCGGCGGAGAGCGTTAACGCCGTGTGGGGTTCATTCATTTCTCAGAAAAGTAAAATGGCGCGACGTCAGATATTCATTACCGACTGGGGAAAAATCTCGGCACATATGACGAATACGAAAGTACTACAAGAACCAGAACAGTTAACAGTGGATAACAGTTCTGGTAGAGTGTGATTTTGTTATATTCCAGTTCTGGAAAAAACTGGATAAAAATTTTTTTTATTGTGGTTTGGAAAAAAACTTGAATTTCCAGACATTTTCTTCTTACATTATCTAAAAGATAAAATACAGAATTTCTGGAAAACAAATATGCTTTTTATAATTCAGTTTCAGTTTAACACATTAGAATTTGATTTTCCTCGATCATTTATTTATTTTAGATTTTGACTAAAACGCTTCTAAAAGAAAAAAGGGACTTTTTACTTTTTTGGTTCTTTAAATTATTTTAATTATACGTTTGAAACCAAATCCAAGGTTCTTAGTCTGCTTTAATAGCAAAGCTTTTAGATGGCTACCTTTTCTGAGTTTTGATAAATTTATTACTGGTTTCAAAGTGTGATTTTCAAGGAACTGCGTTCATCTCATGTTCAGCTTTTACAGTTTTTTTGTTGTTGTTTTTTTAGTGTTATTTGAGCTTATTATAAGTTTATCTAGAAGACAAAATGCCTTTTGGGACCAGCTTCAACAATTTGTTTCATTATTTGTGGAAGAAAAAAACAACAAACCCAAATAAAGTGTAATGAAATACAGCTGAAAACGATCTCTGAAGCTGAGTTTGGAAAAATGTTGAGCTTTTAAGTGGAAATATTGTAGGAACAATGCATCTGTTAAAATGTAAGCCTTAAAATTAACACGGGATGTTTAGTTTAGATATTGCATCATTGTGTGGACACAGCAGGACTGTTGACCCTTACTCGTGTTGTTTGCTTTCGCTGTTTAAACTGGTTTCAATTCTCCAGGTTATTCTAAGCAGTTTTGAGGTTTTGCTGCTTTTTGGCTCCATTTTCAGAGATTAGACCGTTTCTATTTCTGTCGCTCTGCAAGACAACACCAGCTCCTGCAGGAGGATTAATGCAGAACAGGACAGCTGCAGGTTAAGATGCACATTTTGGTAAGAGAGAAGCCGGAGTAAGCGGTGTTATTAATTATTTACAGCCTGTTTCTTAGACAAGGATGTGTCCCAGGTGAACGGAAATGTGTCAGCATGTAGAGTAGCTTTCTCTCCTTCACATGAAGGTTCATATAAAGGTTTTTTTTTTGCAAAGCGTGACCCCGTGCCCGTTCTGCCAGCTTCATCCTTTCAGTTCGTGATTAATGATGCTGTTTACCAGCTAATGGAAGATTTCAAAAAGCATAAATAAAAAGAAATTCATCAAGCATTGAAAGTTGGAGCTGCACAACGCGAGTCGATATTAAATTACAAATCACGACGTCAGCTCAGACTGTTGTTGATCTGTTTTTCAGGGTTAAAGGGAAGATACATGAAACCAATCTGACTTATGAGGACTTCCCAACGTCCAAGTACATGGGGCCCCTGCAGTACACAATCTGGAAATCACTCTTCCAAGACATTTCACCAGGTAAGGGAGCGCTACACAAACTACAGCCGTCAGGCTTAAAGGTTGTCTGACTGTGTTTGCTGCTTCGGAGACAAACAGATCAATATTATATCCTTCAATAAATATGTGGAAAATTGCTCTGATTTAAATGTTTAGCCGTTTGTTTTTAAAGCTAAAGCAGCTTTACTGGGGGTCGCGCACGTGTTGGCGATCCCATTTTGCTAGTTAAGCTTTGAGATTAAACAAACAAGATGCTGCTTGTTAATAAATTATGAGTTTCCTGTTGCATCTAATCATCCTTGAGCAACCAAGAGGGAAATTTCCATCTGTTACTGAGGAAAATTACCTTTTAGTTTTATGTTTTGGTTGTTAGCATTATAAAAAATGTGATTTATTAAAATATGTTCTCAATATTTCTGTATTCTGTGCACAAAATATGAAAAATTAATATTTCGTTGTAACTACAGAGGTGGCTGCACTCAGAATCGACCATTTTACTTCTACCAGCGATAAGGGGAAATTTTCCTGCTAGTGAAGCAGCAGCTGTGGTTTTTACCAGAACATTTTTACAAAGACTGATATATAGAGAAAACTGTACAGGAGGACAGCCAAGATTCTTGTGGTCGTATAAATAGCAATACAAAAAATGCTAAGTGGAAACATCTTTTCCCAGAATGTGATGCATTTTTATTTTTCTGCTCGTGTTTCTGGGCCACTGAGACTTTCAGCTAACAATTTAACTTTTAATTAAAGCTGCTATTTCCAAAAATATATATCCAGTGTACAATAATGACTTAGAAACATTTGCTTTTGTCTGACGCAACCACGTTTTATTGTTCAGGTTATAATTCTGTAAACTATTTGGAGCAGAAAAACAACACTGCACAGATGTTGTGGTAAAAAGATAATGGATGCCATGTTGCTTGGGGCTGCATTTTGAAGCTGCAGATGAAGACAGATTTTGCCTTTTGCCTTTCAGCTCAACAAGCCGCAGCGTACGTCCAAATGAAAAATTGAAGGGCCTCAGCGGCAGATCGGCGCTCTAAATGCCTCACCCTGAGCCCAGACCCGTTTCTAATTGAAAAGCTACAGGGAGAGCTGCAGCTGGAGAGGATTTAAATAAATTTGCAGAGTGAAATAAATTTGTGAAGTCAAAATCCGCTAGGCTTCTATACATCCACTCAAAAAAGAGCGGAGTGCTTTGATAAAAATCAAAACGTGTTTTGCACAGCCTCCGGCTCCTTCTCAGGTGAGAAATTGTGATGCCTTTCAGTGTTTGAAGGTCCTGAGTGGAGCAGGACTTCTTGCAGCCGTCTCTCACTCGCAACACATAACTCAACAAACACACTGAGGATTTTATAATGTTGTTTTGCTCTCTCAATCAGTTCTCAGCCCGCGGGGAGGCCAGACAGTTTCTTGGCCTCTCTTGACTGGCTGCTAAATGGAACAATTGGTTGCGATCCATCAGCAGCAGTTGCCAGAGCGTCAACAAAGACATTCCTCCCATCGGCCCCAAAATTCACTGTTCGGAAAGCAGGAGCAGGCCGGGAGCTGGTTTTAAACCCCACTTATGTTTAGCAGGACAGTTCGAATCTCCTGTTTCTTCATTTGACCCAAGCAGGCGCTCAGGCTATGAATCTTTAATGAGGTGATTGCAACAAACACTTGAGTTGTCATTGACCAGTGAACAAGCTGTCCTGGCCGCTGGCAGTTCGCCACAAAATTCACCTCCATCTATCCTTGCCGACATAATTGCAGAACAGTTTAAAAGAAATGCATCACCACCCCTGATTAATGTAAGAAAGTAAAATAACCATATGTGCACTGATGAGCCTAAAAGTTAAACTCCTGTAACATAGTGATATGGCAGCATTGAACTGAGACGTTTTAAATAAACATAATTCAGGTTATTTTAATTTTTGTATTTCATTCACTCAATAAATATGAATAGTTCATGAAACTATTCATATTTAAATGATATCATGAATTAAAAGGAGCTGAAGAAGTATTGACATAAATCTGCATGGAGTGACAGTTTTAATAAAAATGTCAATTTTTTTAATAAAAGTTTCATACTGCAGCTTTAAGCAGTAGAGAAAAACAAAATCTACAAGCAAATATTCTTTCCTTCATTTGGCTCAGACAGAAAAAATAATGCTGCAGTTAATCGTCATTTATTTTTTTATTTTTGATACTTTGACTTTTAGTTTTTATACTTGCTGTAACATTAATTGTCCAGTTGGGACATACATCTGAATCTAAAAGTTAAACAAATGATTTTTTTTAATCTTATATACTTAATATAAACAATGCCTACATTGGCCTGGCTGTTAACTTCCTGCGTGCGCTAGCTGTGCTGTCGTCATGTTTCAGCTTTGGGTTGCTTTTTGCATTCAATCGAAGATTTAAATTGTAAAATCTTAAACAATATTTTGAGTGCATTCATTAAATATTTGTCCTCTTGTATTCGATTTTCAGATGAGCTTTGTGATGAAAATGTTTGCTATATTGATTTTACTCTGAACTGAACCGTTCTATACATATGGAGTTTTTGGAAAAGAATTTGTGATTTGTGAAAGCTTTTGCTTTAACTGAAGAAGCTAATTTCATCTTGTGTCGCATCGTATGTTAAGCTGGATGTATTGTTACTGCCCTGGCAGAGCTCTGAGCTGATCTACATCTGGGAAGCCATGCTTGCCAGAAGCTCCACTGGGTGCAAACCCTCCTAAAACGCATAACTGCACAGAGAATTAGACATTCTACGGAGCTGTGAACTGAAACTGCTCCTCCTTTCCCTATAATTACTGTCTCTGTGTGTTTTTACACTCCCAGCGTGGGTTGATGTATCTGAGACTGAGCTGTCCTGCAGGACGCTTTTCTTTGAAGGCCAGTGGCTAAAGATAAAACAGATGTGTGGTGTTGGTCACATGGATGCAGCGGTTGTGAAACTCTGGTCTGTTTCTCATTCCTGATCATTTTAATCAGCAGGAATATTTTGGGCTGTTGCCACACCTGATTTGTAAAGTTTCTCAGCAGCTCTACCAGTCGGCTCTGAATTGGCATGACTTCAAATAACATTGGAGCCTTTATCTAAGTCATAAAGTTAATGCTAACACAACACGAGTTGTAAACTGACCACAGAGCAGCTGAGAATGCAGCCAGAGTGAAGGGGTTACATCTGGAACACCAAACTTGGGCATAAGAAAATGGTCTTCATCTTTAAATTGTTTTTATTAAATTAAGTTTCACATGGAGATTTATCTATTGAAAAGGAGCTGAAACTGTGTGAGACCTAACAAACCGTCACCCTACCCAGGCATTTTAAAAACTCTGAGCTTTGTCTGCCTGGAATTAATCACAGTAACAAACCACCAAGTCACCAAAATACTTCATGTTAGGAAACATTGCAGTGATTGTTCAAGCCTCACTTTCCTCCACATGTGTTTTAATCACAAGAGTTTAGCTGCACCAGTAGTTAAAATGTTAAACCTTAGTTAAATTAAAACTTAAATGTTCTTTCCGTTTTCAGCTCAGAAAAGCAGAATAAGTTGGTCCTCTTTATTCGTACTCTAGTTTGTTTGCTTAGAAGATCCGGTTCGATTGGGGAGGTGTGAATGCACAATCAAACTTCGATAAGGACCAAGAAAAGCGAACACTGGTTCGCCTAAAAACCTAGGTCTTGGTTTGGTTGAAGTGAACTCTGGTGGTTTGAATGCATATGTGGATGCAAACAGAACGGAGATTGCTCCAAAAGCAGAAAGCGGATTATAGCGCAGGGCATTCTGGGTAAATTCAACCAAAAATGTAAAAGTCTTAATGCTCGTGGTGTTTTGCCAAAGACAAAAGAGAAAACCTGCAACCACTAAAATCTGATACTACTTCATTTTTGTTAAAAATTTGTGAGGAAAGAAGTTGTGCTCATGTCTTCTTCAGAGGTTTTGTGTCATTTCCTTCAGTGGTTCTTGGTGCAGCGCCACCACAGGCAAGTGGGGGAACAGCTCTTTGAAAGGGTTTGGTTCATTTGACAGTGCAGTGTGAAAACATACCAAATGTCGCTATTTTGGTTGCCAATCGAACCAAATTTACTGAACTATCAGGTGTAAAAACACCCCTAGAAAATTCCATTTTAAAATATTTAACCATGCTTTGAAAATCAATGGAAAGGCTGATCTTCATGTCTGTTGATCACTTTTTTCTGTCTCTAAAATCTGATAGGTAACCTGTAATCTCTCTTACCAACAGTGCCAGGAGCCCTGACCCTTGACCCCATCACAGCCCACCAAAGACTGATCCTCTCAGACGATTCCACCATCGTGGCGTACGGGAATCTCCACCCGCAGCCTCTGCAGGACTCCCCGAGGCGCTTCGACGTGGAGGTCTCCGTCCTGGGCGCCGAGGGCTTCGTATCGGGCGTCCACTACTGGGAGGTGATGGTGTCGGAGAAGACGCAGTGGATGATCGGCGTGGCCAACGAGACGGTGAGCCGCAAGGGCAGCATCCAGATCCAGCCCAGCCGCGGCTTCTACTGCATCGTGATGCACGACGGCAACCAGTACAGCGCCTGCACCGAGCCCTGGACGCGCCTCAATGTCAAGAGCAAGCTGGAGAAGGTGGGGGTGTTCCTGGACTACCCGAAAGGCCTGCTCATCTTCTACAACGCAGACGACATGTCCTGGCTCTACACATACCGGGAGAAATTCACCTCAAAGGTCTTCCCTTATTTCAGCCCCGGCCAGAGCCACGCCAACGGCAAGAACGTGCAGCCGCTGCGCATCAACACCGTGCGGCTTTAAGGGGAAACGTCGCTGGTTGCAGATGACCAAACAGATGATTAAATCATAGGTGACAGAAATGTTTAAAAATGTATATTGGGGGTGTTAAAGTTTTTTTTTTTTTTTTTAGTTCTGTCAAGAATCATGCTTTCCGAAATGTTTATTTTTTAAGAACTTTAAAGTCGTCGTTTGCACTTGGACCTCATTGAGCATCCTGTTGGGAACAAAGATGACACTAAGTGGAGAAACTAAGTGGGCTTTGACAGACGGAGATGAAGAACAGGCCCAACTCACACTCCCAGGCGAATCGCTCTCACTATAAACTCTCGCCTGTCAGGCTCGATGTCGCCTGTTTGTTTCCAAACAAGTGCACCAGTGAAAAACAGCCACTTGTCTTCTTCTATACTGCTGGCTTCCGGTGCTGGATGTGATTGACGGGACTCCTGTTTGTTTTCTCTGTTTTTCAGACGGTGACTCACTCGTGTCAAGTGTTCTGGTATCTTGGAGTTGTTGCTGTTTTGTTTTTTAATAAGTTAATTTGTGGATTTTGGCTTCAGAAGAGCCTTAAATAAGAGAGTATCATTTTTGTTTTGGACTATTATGTTTCTCTGTGTAGTCCGTCATTGTGAAGAAAACCTGTGTGTGTGCGTGTGTGTGTTCTGTCTGTTTTATTTCTAAACACTTAAGAGCAGAAGAGCACTACTTGCAGTGTCTTGCAAAAGTATTCACACTTCTTGAATTTTTTCTCACATTACAACCATAAGTTCAATGTATTTTATGTGGCTGATCGACACAAAGTGAGTTTGAGCTTGTTAAGGAAAGTCTCTGAAAAGTGTGGCATGCATTTGTAGTCGGCCCCTTTTCTTTGCAAAACAGGTCAAGCCCAGACTGGATGGAGAACTGGATGAAGTCTTAACATAGATTGTCCACTAGATTTAAGTCTGAACTTTGACTAGGCCATTTTAACACAGGCATCTATTTTAATCTAAACTGTTATTCTTCTTTGTTTTTGTTTTTTTGTATGTTGGTCAAAAAGTTGATTGGTTCTGGTTTTCTTCTTGCCAGTCTTCCATAAGAGCCACATTTGAGAATTTAAGTGACAGATTCTTCCACCTGAGCTATGAATCGCTGCAAACCCTCCAGAGTTGCCTTTTCATCATTTCTGAGGGTAAATAGTTGCACTGGTTTTATTTGTAAAGTGTTTAAGAGGGGTAAAAACAAATGCTTCCCCCACTTTTGTGTGTAAAAACCATAGAAACTCTTCATCATTCTACTTGTACATCATAATTATGCACTGCTCTCTCTTGCTTTCACATCATAACATAAAATGTTGGCTGTAACTTCATACAACATGGCTGCATCGGGGGTGTGAATACTTTTCTAATGCATTGTGCTCAGTAGGTAATTTTAAAAAGGCAGGACGTTGCTTAGGCAAATGCTGCTATTGGTGAAGCAAGGACCTTCTAGTTTGTATATAAAGTAAAAAGGAGGAAGTCTCCAGTGGAGTTGTTCATATTTAAGTTCCTGTCCTCTTCCTGAGACGTCCACATGTTTCTTCCCTCATCTTGTCTTAATATTAAATGGATATTAAATTAAGTAAATATTGATTCTTGTTGTCGAGGGAGGTGTGAGGAGAGTGCCACAGAGAACCAGTGTCCTCTTCTATTAATTCACCTCATTTGTTAGATGAAATTGAGCTGAATGTTTGGAGAAGAGGCAGTGGGCGGGTGAGTTATGTGCTGGTGTTGCATGATAATAAAAATCACAGATCATTCCTTTTGAGGCTCGGTCATGTTCATTTCTGTCCCATGTGCCTCACGTGCTCTTGTTTCATTGTTAGTCACCCACAAGTCCTGCTGTCTGGGGTCGCAAATCCAACTTCGGTTGTCGCTAATGAAGCTGAATGCCCAGGCAATGGAAAAAAAATAGTAATAATTGCACAATTCTTCAAGATCAAGTTGAAATCAACCAACAAATAATGAAACAAAAGCAGCAGCCTTCCTTTGCTATTGTATTTTTTATTTTTGCATTTGTGCGTGTGTCGTCTTTGTTGGTTTATAAAGTAAAAATTGGGGCAGTGCCCTCACTTCGGTAGGAAATGATTCTGGTATGTGCCGTAGAATGTGAGTCGAGCTGCGAGTCGGTGGCTGTTTTAACATGCACAGATCTGCAGGAGTCTCTGACGATCCTTAAATTATGAGTCATTTTTGCAGAGCAACACCTGGATCTGCTTGTTACCCACAAAAAGCCTGCTGTTCGGTTTATTTTAAGGTTTTAGGCTGAAGTTCCAGACACTATGGAGAGCTTTCTGATGTTTTGGTCTAAAGTGGATCTTGACATGCAGGATTAAAGAGAACTTGACTCCAGATTGTTTTGCTGCATTCAGTGGAAATATTACAACTAATAGGAGTTGTGTTGGGTCAATGTTGAATCTATTGGTAAAATATATATATATTATGCTCATAACTATGACACTTTATATGGATATAATGATGACTGTGTCTTTTGATGATGGCCTCTTCGCACCTGTTGTGTTTAAAAAAAAAAAAACACTTCAGTGGGCTTTTGCTGCTGGAGGATTGTGGGAAATGTTGTAATGTACAATAAACCACTATAAAAACCTGACTGTCTTCAAGTTTGTCTTGAAATTAATATTCTTGCTGCAGGATAAAAACATATCTGTGGGTAAATCTCACCATCAGGTGATTAAAAACAGGTCTGTCAACTCATCACAGAAAATACATTTTGCATTTTAGTAGCGATTTTATTTCTTAAACATTAAATGTTGAGATTTTCACAAATATTTGGATTTGTGGTCATTCATAAGGAGTAATTAATAGTAACTGAACCACCTGGTGTTGTCAGTCTCGTGTGTAGAATGAACTTTTCCTGTTTTTAAGCTTTTCTTTCTTCAAAGTTATTTTTTTTATTCCCAAAAGCACCAACACTGACTGCCGTGGCTACAAAACAAGCACAACCCTTCTTTTTACATTTTAAACATTTTAAAACATGATCAAGATATTGATTATAGCACAAATAAAAAATGTATTACAATAAATTATATATAATAGTTCCATAAACAAGTCAATATTAATGAATATTAAATGTTAATTGAAATTTTAATTGAGTCCTGCTTTTAAAATAGATAAAATAATTAAATTATTCATCAACTGAGGGGTTTTTTTTCTTAGCGGTGCAAAGACGGGGACACAAGCTGAAGAAGACGCACTAAAATTGCAATATCATCTAAATGCACTGCAGTCCTAAATTAAAAAGAACAGTGGGCAAAAACTTGAATAGCAAAGCTTAACCAAACAAAACACATGGATCTGTTCAGCATGTCAAAACTACGAAGCATATTGTTTGTTACAGCGGCATAAAACAAAGGCTAATATTTCTAGTCACACGCTTAGCCTGTTTAGCTTAGCATAGCTTAACTTTTAGCATACAGGAGCTAAAAAATCTAGTTTTATTTTTAGTGCCCTTATGCTAACTCTCTGCAACTTATCAACTTAAAGTCAAAATTATTGAGTCATTATAGACTACACATTTCAAGTTTGTGGAAAAATTATCCCTTTTTCTCCTTTTGTGTGTGTGTGTGTGTGCGCGCGCGCGCGCGCAGTAGACTGGAGCCGTTTTCTCTTATTTCACAACATGAACTTGCCAATGGGGTGGAAACCAGCTACTTGGTTACTACCTCGTGTATTTGCGTGTAAATGTTCAACTTGCAGAAATATTAATGGCGGTTTAAAAAACAAAGCAAAACAGGAGCATTTTTGTAATAAATGGACAAGAAGTGTGGACAAAATGCAACCCAGCTAGCATGACTGAACGCTCAGACAGCGTCACATGAACGTTCCCAAGCACGTTCGGCGGAAGTAGTAATGGCTGCTAACGGAATCGACCGTTACAGATCGTGTGAGACGGACAATGAAAACACGCTGCGTCCGATCTCCTGCTATGACATGGTTCACTACTTGGTGAACACGAAGAAGCGTGTAAACCACGGAGGAGCTTCGTGGCCCGAACGGAAAGCCGCCTTCTCAAATGAAACATATGAGGAGCAGATGAGTCCCGTTCAACGGCCTTGTAGAGAACGTTCAAGCTCTTCACGTGAACGACACGGTTCTGGTCACTGGTACAGTAAGTACTAACACGTAGGCCATGTTTGTCTTAGCTTGCAGATAAAAGCTACATTAGCTTAAAAAAAGCTGTGACTGAGTAGTACTTGTAATGTGCTGATATTGTTAAGTTTGATAGGAACAAGAAGAGCGCTAGTTCTAAGCTTGTACTTTGTTTATTGTTGTCAAAACATCTACATAACAATTTCCTACCAAGATGGCTGTCGGTTTCAAAGCTCCCGGAAGTGACGTTACATGGTAACTATTTTCATTTTGATGCCCATCAAAATCTTTACATACATTTGTCAAAAAGGTTAAAATGACCTGTTTCAATGACATTAAAGACAATAAAGGCAAAAATAATGATAAAAAAACACTTTATTCTACTATGCTGTATGTAAATAAGTGGTATTATCAGTAATACTTTAATTAGAAAAATGCATCTTGTACAGCGTATCAATTTTAATGCGATGGGATTTGGAAACATTCAAAATAATAAGGTAATATGATATGATAAGGTTGAGAGCTCTGGAGGCGGTGGTCAGGTAGGGTGGCCTAGCAGATTTCAAAGATTTCTGTAAATATAAGACAGTTTTTGTAAACTGAGAAGCCAAAAATGAAACATATGAGAAGCAGATGAGTCCCCATTGAAACACAGGAGTGCTTTGCCTCTGCTTGTTAACACTTGATCCCTCCCTGTCAGAGCTTCATGGCACATATTTCAGTGGATCGTTGCCAAACTTCCAGCTGGGAGGCGGGAAGCTGTGCAATCTTTTTCATCGCTCTGCCTCGTGTTTTTGGCAACTGCGCCAGGCTCAGGGCGTGCGACATGCGGCATGAAAGAGATGTCTCCTGGAGTTCGGTGTTTTTCTCGCTGCGAGTGAGCCACAGCCGCCAACAAGTCCCCCTGCATTTGCCATCTGTGGTGCATCCAAGTGCGCGGTTGTTGAACTGCAAAATAAATGGTTTGATGTTTCAAAAATCGTGACAAAACGTTGATGGCTGAGTCACGCTCCGTGTAGAAGTGCTTTAGAAAAGTGGGCAGGCATGCCTTTTTGCTTCATTACTTCACACTTGAAAGCAGTTGAGTCTTGTTGCATCATGATTGCAGCCACTTCTCAACAAAGAGCACACAGTTTGAGACAACAGGCCATACTCATCATGCTGCCTCTGAATGTGGGTACGTCTCTCAGCTCAACGCAGTGATTTTTATCAGAGGACAGAATGCCTGTCCTGTCATGAACACGTTGTTCCTGGGGGGAACATGTCCATTAAACAGCCACTGAAGTCTCCTTAGAGAGATTTGATTCCTGTGTGCTGCGGCTCTCCTGAGGCAGGAGTGTGAGGTTTCTAATCTTCCAAGCAATCTGGGGACGAAAAGCAGAAATGACGCCTCCATTTTCATTCTGGTTACCAACAAGACTTCCAGCTATGATGCTGGTGGCATGAACAGACTCATCATCGGTGTTATTGAATGTTCTGGGATTACTTACAGTGCTCGGTGACTGGAGGCCTGTTATTAAGCTCTCAATGTGAAACAATGAGACAAAAGATGCCCTCATTTTCTGCGTTTCCATTACAAATGTCCAAAAAAACTTTGTCTATATTCCACTAATGTAAAAAAAAACAACACAATTTTGCAATTGCAGTGTTTCCATTAAAGGAGCTGTATTATGTGTTTTCCAAGCACTTAGTGCTATTTATAACATAATCAAGTAACTATATTACCTTCAGTTTTTATAAACATACTCTGTATATTAAACATGACTTAAAAGAAATACCGTATTTTTCAGACTATAAGCCGCTAATGTTTTCCTACACTTTGAACCATGCAGCTTGTAGCCCGGTGCGGCTTTTCTGTGGATTTTTCTTCTCTCTTTAGCAGGAAGTGAATCATTGGAAGTCAAAATTGGAAATCAAAGAAGAAAGCTCTAATTTTCATCTAGAACAAGCACATGCTAGCAGCAGAAATGTTTTCAAACTCATATGATGCAGCTTGTAAGTTGAAGGCTATCGATCTGGCAGTACAGATCGAGAGCCGCTGCTCGTAAGCTCGGCGTGAACGAATCCATGGTTCGGCGTTGGAGACGCCGAACCATGGCGTCTCCATGGTTCATTTATTAAGTGAAAAACCGAGAGCGGCGGAGATACCAGCGGTTTATGGCCCGGTGCGGCTTACATATGTACGTTTCCAGTTTGTTTTTTGTTTTTTTAAACTTTGTAGGTGCGGCTTATAATGAGGTGCGCTCTATAGTCCGGAAAGTACGGTAATTGTGCCTCTGTCTCTTTCAGAAGCTCCTGCTCTTTCCGACACTCCCCTTCCTGCTCATCATCACAACACTCTTCGTTTTTACCAGCTTACTGAGAAGTAGTTCCTAATAACCTGAGCAGATGCGCAATTCCACCAGGTGTTTGCCTCTGGCTAGTCTGAAGGAGCCGAGTGGGGGAGTCGTGGGGAACGGCCACTCAGTCAGGCGGAAACTTGGAAGCTTTTAAACTGCAGCTCCAAGGAGAAGGAAGAGATTATAACATTTAGAAAAACTCAAAAAAGTCGATTTTACAAAATACTGCTCCTTTAGATAAGAAATATAATTAAAATCACGCATGAATAAGTTTGTTCTCACCATAAGTCATTAGAAAAACATGCTGCACTGTCATTCTCCTACAACTTCCTGTCTGGTTGTTGATCCCATGTGATGTGAGAAAAGCTTTTCCATTGCAAGTTTGCGAAATAGTCTAATTTCAATATGGCTGAAAAACCACCTCATCCTATCCTAACACTTTTTTTTGGAAAAATGTGAGTTTTCTTTTTAATTGACATGTCTCTATTATGCAAATGTATTTTTATTTAAGTCCATATATGGACAATGGAAACACAGCTGCAGTCACATCGCCCCACCGGCTCCCAGGATGTTTCAGAGTTGATTTTGAACATTTGTTTGTTTTTAAAGATGTTAAAGGCATTGCAGCTTCTTATTTATGTGACACCTGGTCCAGTCAGGGCTTTTCGTTCTGCTGACCAACATCTTTTGGAAGTCCTCAGGTTAAAGTCCAGACCGTGGGGTGACCATTCATTTGATGGAGGCGGTCCAAAACTCTGGAATTCATTACCTTTTTAATTGTGGCTCATCAATGATCCATTTTTGTTTAAGTCTAAACTAAAACCACATTTGTTTAGAGCCGTGTTAGCACACTGTGACTCTTATGTTTCTACCAATGTTGTCACCGTGTTTTTATTCTAGTCTGTTTAATCCTGCATGAATGGAAAGCAGTTTGGTTCAGTAAATGTTGTAAAGTGACATACAAACTAATTTTATTATCTGACTTAAATTAGTCTGCAAGCCTTTAAAAGGTACACACATGCTCTTACGCGACTGTGCATATTTTTGAGCTGCAGAATAGGAAGAATGGAGAGAGAGAGAGTGGACTTGGATTCAACCCCAGGACCTTCTTGCTGTGAGCAGCTGAACCGTCCCAGTGCCAAATATAATTCTCAGTGTTTTGTTCCCAGTGTAAAAAACCCTGAACTGAATCTCAGATGACTTGAAGAAGCTATTCGTATTAATGTCTGCTTCCCTTTCAGAGGATAACTTTACAATTAGTCAACAACCTGATTGCTAACATTCCTTCTTTCCCTTCATTCCTCTGGTATTAGAGGTCTAACAATGAACAACATGAGTTTCGGGTCCTTTTCTGGGACAGGGCGCCATCTGGTGGTGAGTTGTGTCCTCAACTCACCAGAGCAGGTCAAGTTACTTTTGACCTGCTGTTTCTCATTAGTGGGTTGACAGGACCAAGCTGAGGAATTTGGTTAATGCATTGGATCAGATTCTTGTGTTATTTCTGAATTATGATGTAATACAACTTTGTAATAAAATAGAGAAATTATTCCTTGACTAGTTCCTGGATTCTCAGAGTGGATCCACCAGCTCCTAAGATAAATCCAGGGTAAAACAGATTCTCACTCAGTTTGTTTTTGTTTTTTGGGGTTTTTTTAAAATTGGTTTTCATAGCTTTATGTAAACATCAACAAAAGTAAACAAAAAATCAACCCACCCCAAATCAACAAGGAGCACTGCAGTGTCCATCTCACTCAGTTTTAATGTTAATCTACAACATAAACTTTTGTGTTGATACACTCCTGAAAAGTGAAGATAAAGGAAACTGTGGGTTGAGTGTTTACTAGTTTGTGTCCTCAGAGCACTTAATACTCCTGATCTATAAGGATGAGTCGCTACCAAGCTGCTGCAGAACCTGATGGAGTTATTAATTCCTTTATTCAGTGTGCTAATAGTGTGTAAAGGCAGAAAACGTGCAGGACCTCGTTCCTCGATGAGCAATATTGGGAAGGACTGAATTGAAGCACAAAAGGGAAACAAAGTGTTGCAAACATGGATTTTCCTTCCGGTTCTGTGTTTTCATGTTGAAAGTCTGTTTGTTTTTGAATGGGCTTACTGAAATCTCATACTATTATGTCTTATTTTTGTCCTTAATTTCCAACTTTTAAAAAAAGCAAACTGCATTTTTTTAATTAGCCTGAGTGGTTTGGAGCAGAATGCTGCACCGACTTGTCTGATTTGGCATGGGAGTAAAAGGCAGGATCAGAACGTGTTCCTTGAAATGAGAGGCTAAAACTCACAGCAACAAGTCTCAAACCTGCGGACAGACGTTTAAATCAAGTGGATTGAGTAAGGTTGACCTTAACGGTGAGGTCAGAGGTTGGAGAAGGGTTAACGTTGGTAAATACAATATTGAACTAAGACACAAAGGATGCTGGGAACAAAGATACCACCTCGTCTGGGCTGGAAAAAATCTGCTGATGCTTGCAGACACAATATCTTGTTTGCTTAACTAATCCACACTTAAGCCAGCACCATTTTAAAAGGATCAAGTTCTTCTTGACCTTTATTTTGTTTCATGTTGTCATTTGGACACAAGTAATGAAAAAAAAACAGCAAGTCAAAAAAAAGGGATTTACAGTGATGAAAAATGAGGAAATTTAATTATTTGTCCTTTAATGTCTAAAAAGAAAAGTCATATATTTATTATTAAGCAACATACTTACCCTTGTTTTCCTCATTTAACAAACAATATTACCAAAATAAACCCCAAACAAACAAACGACCCACAGCAATAGCCCGCTGTAGGTCAGTTGATGACATTGTAGGTTTTTTGCCGACTTCTTTTAAAATCTTGCGGTCTGCTTTCTAGATAAACTTGTTGGCCGTTGTTGTAAGTGAGCACCTCCTACATGGAAGCAGCTTCTGAATGCATTTTCAAACTTTAATCTACTTGTTATGTTGCTTTTGGATGAATATCTTCTTCCTGGTTTAGTGGCCTATTTGCCGATGATGGTAAAGGACATTATTAACTGGATAATGACACAGCAACTGTGTTTTCAATACAAATGTGCACAAAACATTGTCAATGTTCCACTGCTGTCAAAAAAACACAATTTTGCAATTGTTGTGTTTCCATTAAATAAGCAACAAAGCATCAATACACACCAAAATCGCACATGGATAAGTTTGTTCATGTGATGAGTGATTAAAAAACATTCCATGTCGTCATCCTCCAACTACTTCCTGTCATCTTCTTCTTCATGGTTAGCGCCATTGGCAACATCCGGTTGTTGATCATGTGACTTGTGTTTCCATTGCAGTTTTGCGAAATACACTAATTTCAAACACTTCATCCTAGCAGCAAAACATTTCATTGAAAAACATTATTTTTTAGAAGCTGGTGTTTTTGTGAAGCAAATTTCAAAAATATCAAATTATACGGGAAATGGAAACGTAGCTTTTCTCCTCAGCTTCAGCCAGAATCTTTACGCGATATTTTCCTTTTGTTCTTGATTTTCACATTTCGCTCCAAATCACGTTTCCATGGCGTTTTCCCGTGTTTATAACTGTTTGAACAGACAAACGTGTCTCTTTTAGGCGTCTTGAAATGTTTGTCTTTTTGACATCGTCCCTGAATTCATCTGATTTTTCATGAGGTCACACAGGAGGACATTTGTTTG
>NC_045687.1:4150200-4275200 GCF_003331165.1 Xiphophorus hellerii
ATAGGAAATATAAGAGTTTCGTGTTTCATGGCGAGTAGGTGAACTTTGACCCCTGGTAACCCCCCTTCAGCAAGCTCATACAGTCACCAATTTGATAACTTTAAATCAGACATGCCTTATGATCAGACTGACCAAGTTTGAAGCCGATCAATCGAAATCCCTAGGAGGAGTTCGATCAAATGCAAAGGCTGTAAACGTCAAACTCGAGGTCCAAAATGGACCTTCAATACAAAATGGCCGACTTCCTGTTGGGTTTAGAGCATGGCTCCAAGAGACTTTTTTGTACGTCCTGACAAGATACACATGTGTACCAAGTTTCGTAATTCTAGGATAAAGCATGGCATGGGGCTGTTCATTTAAAATACTCTAGGGGTCGCTATAGAGAAATTAGGCCACGCCCACCAAATTTTGTTATGAATTCCTGTCGGTGGGTGGATAAGGATCCATCCTAGTGAGTTAGGAGGAGCTGGGCCCGAAATTGTGGAATTCAGAGCCAAACGAAATTCGACGGCGTTCGCAACGCCGCCACGCCCACCTGCTTCATCGCAGCCGGTCGGGGTTGGATTACTCAACACACCAACATGTCTTCTGTCTCTGGACACAGTTTCATGTTGATTAGGTCAAAGGGCTAAGATAGCGACCGTTCACAGTAAAACATGACACTTCCTGTTCTCAGGGGGCGTGGCCTACTTAAAAAAATAATTTCACCACAGGGTATTTTAGGACACCCGATGACAATCAATCAATGAAAGTTTGGTCCCTCTCTGTGTTTTTGTATAGGAAATATAAGAGTTTCGTGTTTCATGGCGAGTAGGTGAACTTTGACCCCTGCTAACCCCCCTTCAACATGCTCCAAAACTCACCAATTTGATAACTTTAAATCAGACATGCCTTATGATCAGACTGACCGAGTTTGAAGCCGATCAATCAAAATCCCTAGGAGGAGTTCGATCAAATACGAAGGCTGTAAACGTCAAAATCGAGGTAAAAAATGGACTTTCAATACAAAATGGCCGACTTCCTGTGATAGTTGGCTTATAACATTAAATGTAAGTTCTGAGTCTTTTGGTGAGCTCTACAAGTGTACCAAATTTCATGTCTCTACGATGAAGTACGTTCATACCATTGTGTCAACAGAAAATTGCTAGTTGCCGCCGTTGAGCAATTTTTTTTGCGATTTTTGTGACAACCTTAAAATTCAAAATTTTGAATTTTTCTAGTCGCGACCGCCAAGTTTGGTGAGTTTTTGAATATGATAAAGCCCCCAAAAAGGCAATTCATTTGGGTGGAAGAATAATAAGAATAATAATAATAATTAAAGCTGCAAGCAGCCTCGGGCGGCCCTCGCAGCAAGCGCCGCTCCGGCCTATTGGCCACCGCGGGGGTTCCGGCCAGCGCAGAAGCTCTCGCACGTTTTCCAGAGCCGCAGCCCGCTCCCCACCGCAGAAGCTCTGCCGCAGTTTCCAGCATCGCCGCCCGCTAGCCGCCGCAGAAGCTGTCGCGCGTTTTCCCCGCCTGTCCACCGGGCGACAGGCGTGAATGCGTTCGGCGGCGCTCCCCGACGACTGTCGAAAAATCTGGCGCAGATCGGTCGATGCGTCGAGGAGATACAACCCATGTATTAACTTAGGGGGCGCAGTGGAGCCAAATTACATTTCAAACCCGTTGGGCTCTTTAGAGGTGAACAAAGGTCATACATATCCAGTTTGGCGCCAATCGGATGATCCATGCCTGAATAAGAGCCAAACGTATGCATATGGCGAGGGACTGATATTCGCCATTTGGCCACGCCCACACGGTTCAGCCAGCAGCGAGCATTGACAGAGTTTATCATCCGAATCATCTTGATTAGGTCAAGAGAGCCATAAACGGAGCTTTCCAAGTAAAAAAACGGCACTTCCTGTTCTGAGGGGGCGGGGCTTAGATGACGTCATAATATGATGACATAGGGTCGTCAAGGATCCCACCAGGGTCACTCGTGCAAAGTTTGGTGCAGAAGCTATCGACCGTTCACAGTAAAATACAAGACTTCCTGTTGTCAGAGGGCGTGGCCTACGTGATGTCATCATTTGACCATTGGATATTATTCTACACCCGAGGATGATCAATAACTCAAACTTTGGTGTCTCTGTCAGTTTTTGTGTTAGAATTACAAATTATTTAATTTTTTCCTCTATAATTCAACATTGAACTGTCATTCCGTAGGGCAATGCTGCCCTCTGGTGTCGAATTACTGAAATTACAGAAATAGTTTCATTATTTCAGTAATTCGACACCAGAGGGCAGCATTGCCCTACACATGACAAAGCCCTTTGTATTACACAGTCGATCACAGGGGAACTTTGAGCCTTGCTAACCCCCCTTCAACATGCTCCAAAACTCACCAATTTGATAACTTTAAATCAGACATGCCTTATGATCAGACTGACCAAGTTTGAAGTCGATCAATCGAAATCCCTAGGAGGAGTTTGATCAAATACGAAAGCTGTAAACGTCAAAATCGAGGTCAAATGAACTTCAATCTAAAATGGCCGACTTCCTGTTGGGTTTAGAGCATGGCTCCAAGAGACTTTTTTGTACGTCCTGACAAGATACACATGTGTACCAAGTTTCGTAATTCTAAGCTAAAGCATGGCTTGGGGCTGAGTTTTTGAAATATTCTAGGGGGCGATATAGAGAAATTAGGCCACGCCCTCCAAATTTTGTTATGAATTCCTGTTGGCGGGTCAATAAGGATCCATCCTAGTGAGTTTGGAGCAGCTCACCCCGAAACTGTGGAATTCAGAGCCAAACGAAATTTGACGGCGTTCGCAACGCCGCCACGCCCACCTGCTTCATCGCAGCCGGTCGGGGTTGGAGTCCACAACACACCAACATGTCTTCTGTCTCTGGACACAGTTTCATGTTGATTAGGTCAAAGGGCTAAGATAGCGACCGTTCACAGTAAAACATGACACTTCCTGTTCTCAGGGGGCGTGGCCTACGTAAAAAAATAATTTCACCACAGGGTATTTTAGGACACCCGATGACGATCAATCCCAGAAAGTTTGGTCCCTCTATGTGTTTTTGTATAGGAAATATAAGAGTTTCGTGTTTCATGGCGAGTAGGTGAACTTTGACCCCTGGTAACCCCCCTTCAGCAAGCTCATACAGTCACCAATTTGATAACTTTAAATCAGACATGCCTTATGATCAGACTGACCAAGTTTGAAGCCGATCAATCGAAATCCCTAGGAGGAGTTCGATCAAATGCAAAGGCTGTAAACGTCAAACTCGAGGTCCAAAATGGACCTTCAATACAAAATGGCCGACTTCCTGTTGGGTTTAGAGCATGGCTCCAAGAGACTTTTTTGTACGTCCTGACAAGATACACATGTGTACCAAGTTTCGTAATTCTAGGATAAAGCATGGCATGGGGCTGTTCATTTAAAATACTCTAGGGGTCGCTATAGAGAAATTAGGCCACGCCCACCAAATTTTGTTATGAATTCCTGTCGGTGGGTGGATAAGGATCCATCCTAGTGAGTTAGGAGGAGCTGGGCCCGAAATTGTGGAATTCAGAGCCAAACGAAATTCGACGGCGTTCGCAACGCCGCCACGCCCACCTGCTTCATCGCAGCCGGTCGGGGTTGGATTACTCAACACACCAACATGTCTTCTGTCTCTGGACACAGTTTCATGTTGATTAGGTCAAAGGGCTAAGATAGCGACCGTTCACAGTAAAACATGACACTTCCTGTTCTCAGGGGGCGTGGCCTACTTAAAAAAATAATTTCACCACAGGGTATTTTAGGACACCCGATGACAATCAATCAATGAAAGTTTGGTCCCTCTCTGTGTTTTTGTATAGGAAATATAAGAGTTTCGTGTTTCATGGCGAGTAGGTGAACTTTGACCCCTGCTAACCCCCCTTCAACATGCTCCAAAACTCACCAATTTGATAACTTTAAATCAGACATGCCTTATGATCAGACTGACCGAGTTTGAAGCCGATCAATCAAAATCCCTAGGAGGAGTTCGATCAAATACGAAGGCTGTAAACGTCAAAATCGAGGTAAAAAATGGACTTTCAATACAAAATGGCCGACTTCCTGTGATAGTTGGCTTATAACATTAAATGTAAGTTCTGAGTCTTTTGGTGAGCTCTACAAGTGTACCAAATTTCATGTCTCTACGATGAAGTACGTTCATACCATTGTGTCAACAGAAAATTGCTAGTTGCCGCCGTTGAGCAATTTTTTTTGCGATTTTTGTGACAACCTTAAAATTCAAAATTTTGAATTTTTCTAGTCGCGACCGCCAAGTTTGGTGAGTTTTTGAATATGATAAAGCCCCCAAAAAGGCAATTCATTTGGGTGGAAGAATAATAAGAATAATAATAATAATAATTAAAGCTGCAAGCAGCCTCGGGCGGCCCTCGCAGCAAGCGCCGCTCCGGCCTATTGGCCACCGCGGGGGTTCCAGCCACCGCAGAAGCTCTCGCACGATTTCTAGAGCCGCAGCCAACTCCCCACCACAGAAGCTCTGCCGCAGTTTCCAGCACCGCCGCCCGCTAGCCACCGCAGAGGCTGTCGCGCATTTTCCACGCCCGTCCACCAGGCGACATGCGTGAATGCGTTCGGCAGCGCTCCCCGACCACTGTCAAAAAATCTGGTGCAGATCGGTCGATGCCTCGAGGAGACACAGCCGATGTATTAACTTAGGGGGCGCAGTGGAGCCAAATTACATCTCAAACTCGTTGGGCTCTTTAGAGGTGAACAAAGATCATACATATCCAGTTTGGCGTCAATCGGATGATCCGTGTGTGATTTAGAGCCAAACATATGCATATGGCGAGGGACTGATGTTCGCCATTTGGCCACGCCCACACGGTTCAGCCAGCAGCGAGCATTGACAGAGTTTATCATCCGAATCATCTTGATTAGGTCAAGAGAGCCATAAACAGAGCTTTCCAAGGAAAAAAATGGCACTTCCTGTTCCGAGGGGGCGGGGCTTAGATGACGTCATAATGTGATGACGTAGGATTGACGGGCAAGCCTCCAGGATCACTCAGGCCAAGTTTGATGCAGCTCGGTCAAAATATGTGGAATGTAGAGGCAAACGTATACGAACGGCGTTGCCGCCATTGAAAACTCTTGGCACTTTAAAGCAAGCAAGATCAACTTCCTATCTGTCATCCAACACAGAATCACCTTGATTAGGTCAAGAGAGCCATAGATGAAAGTTTCCAAGGAAAAAAATAGCACTTCCTGTTCTGAGGGGGCGGGGCTTAGATGACGTCATAATCTGATGACATAGAATTTTCAGACATCACACCAGCATCACTCAAGCCAAGTTTGGTGCAGCTCGGTCGAAACATGTGGAATCTAGAAGCAAAAGTATGGCATCGGCGTTACAGGTCACTTCGCCACGCCGCCACGCCCAGCTGCTATCTCAAAGCCGGTCAGGGTTGGAAACCTCAACACACCAACATGTCTTCTGTCTCTGGACACAGGTTCATGTTGATTAGGTCAAAGGGCTAAGAGAGCGACCGTTCACAGTAAAACATGACACTTCCTGTTCTCAGGGGGCGTGGCCTACGTGATGTCATCATTTGACCATATGGTATTGTAGGCCACCTCATGACGATCAATCACTGAAAGTTTGGAGTCTCTGTGAGTTTTTGTGTTAGAAATACCAATTTTTCATTTTTTCCTGTGTATTACAAAATCGAAGAATTTCATCTGCAGGGCAATGCTGCCCTCTGGTGTCGAATTACTGAAATAATGAAACTATTTCAGTGGCCAGCAGAGGGCAGCATTGCCCTACAAACGACGAACATGTACTGTTTATTATGTAATTACACAGAAGATCTCTCTAATTCATTCTGAGGGGGCGGGGCTTAGATGACGTCATAATATGATGACATAGCATTGTCAGGCATCACAACAGCATCACTGAGGCCAAGTTTGGTGCAGCTCGGTCGAAACATGTGGAATCTAGAAGCAAACGTATGGCATCGGCGTTACAGGTCACTTCGCCACGCCGCCACACCCAGCTGCTTCATCGCAGCCGGTCAGGGCTTGAATCCACAACACACCAACATGTCTTCTGTCTCTGGACACAGTTTCATGTTGATTAGGTCAAAGGGCTAAGATAGCGACCGTTCACAGTAAAACATGACACTTCCTGTTCTCAGGGGGCGTGGCCTAAGCGATGTCATAATTTCACCACAGGGTATTTTAGGACACCTATTGTTGATCAATAACTGAAAATTTGGTGTCTCTGTGAGTTTCTGTGCAGGATATATAAGAGTTTCGTGTTTCATGGCGAGTAGGTGAACTTTGACCCCTGGTAACCCCCCTTCAGCAATCTCAGACAGTCACCAATTTGATAACTTTAAATCAGACATGCCTTATGATCAGACTGACCGAGTTTGAAGCCGATCAATCGAAATCCCTAGGAGGAGTTCGATCAAATGCAAAGGCTGTAAACGTCAAAATCGAGGTCAAATGAACTTCAATCTAAAATGGCCGACTTCCTGTTGGGTTTCGACCATGGCTGTAATAGACTTTTTTGTACGTCCTGACAAGATACACATGTGTACCAAGTTTCGTAATTCTAGGTTAAAGCATGGCTTAGGGCTGTTCATTTAAAATACTCTAGGGGTCGCTATAGAGAAATTAGGCCACGCCCACCAAATTTTGTTATGAATTCCTGTCGGTGGGTGGATAAGGATCCATCCTAGTGAGTTTGGAGCAGCTGGGCCCGAAATTGTGGAATTCAGAGCCAAACGTATGGCAACGGCGTTACAGGTCACTTCGCCACGCCTCCACGCCCACCTGCTATGTCAAAGCCGGTCAGGGTTGGAATCCTCAACACACCAAGATGTCTTCTGTCTCTGGACACAGTTTCATGTTGATTAGGTCAAAGGGCTAAGATAGCGACCGTTCACAGTAAAACATGACACTTCCTGTTCTCAGGGGGCGTGGCCTAAGTGATGTCATCATTTGACCATAGGGTAGTGTAGGGCACCCGATGACGATCAATCACTGAAAGTTTGGTCCCTCTATGTGTTTTTGTATAGGAAATATAAGAGTTTCGTGTTTCATGGCGAGTAGGTGAACTTTGACCCCTGCTAACCCCCCTTCAACATGCTCCAAAACTCACCAATTTGATAACTTTAAATCAAACATGCCTTATGATCAGACTGACCGAGTTTGAAGCCGATCAATCGAAATCCCTAGGAGGAGTTCGATCAAATACGAAGGCTGTAAACGTCAAAATCGAGGAAAAAAATGGACGTTCAATACAAAATGGCCGACTTTCTGTGATAGTTGGCTTATAACATTAAATGTAAGTTCTGAGTGTTTTGGTGAGCTCTACAAGTGTACCAAATTTCATGTCTCTACGATGAAGTACGTTCATACCATTGTGTCAACAGAAAATTGCTAGTTGCCGCCGTTCAGCAATTTTTTTTGCGATTTTTGCGACAACCTTAAAATTCAAAATTTTTAAATTTTCTAGTCGCGACCGCCAAGTTTGGTGAGTTTTTGAATATGATAAAGCCCCCAAAAAGGCGCCTCTTTGGGGGGGCAGAATCGTAATAATAATTAAAGCTGCAAGCAGCCTCGGGCGGCCCTCGCAGCAAGCGCCGCTCCGGCCTATTGGCCACCGCGGGGGTTCCGGCCACCGCAGAAGCTCTCGCGCGTTTTCCAGAGCCGCAGCCCGCTCCCCACCGCAGAAGCTCTGCCGCAGTTTCCAGCACTGCCGCCCGCTAGCCGCTGCAGAAGCTGTCGCGCATTTTCCCCAAATTACATCTCAAACCCGTTGGGCTCTTTAGAGCAGAACAAAGGTCATACATATCCAGTTTGGCGCCAATCGGATGATCCATGTGTGAATTAGAGCCAAACGTATGTATATGGCGAGGGACTGATATTCGCCATTTGGCCACGCCCACACGGTTCAGCCAGCAGTGAGCATTGACAGAGTTTATCATCCGAATCATCTTGATTAGGTCAAGAGAGCCATAAACAGAGCTTTCCAAGGAAAAAAACGGCACTTCCTGTTCCGAGGGGGCGGGGCTTAGATGACGTCATAATATGATGACGTAGGATCGACGGGCAAGCCTCCAGGATCACTCAGGCCAAGTTTGATGCAGCTCGGTCAAAATATGTGGAATGTAGAGGCAAACGTATACGAACGGCGTTGCCGCCATTGAAAACTCTTGGCACTTTAAAGCAAGCGAGACCAACTTCCTATCTGTCATCCAACACAGAATCACCTTGATTAGGTCAAGAGAGCCATAAACAGAGCTTTCCAAGGAAAAAAAGGCACTTCCGGTTCCGAGGGGGCGGGGCTTAGATGACGTCACAATGTGATGACGTAGGATCGACGGGCAAGCCTCCAGGATCACTCAGGCCAAGTTTGATGCAGCTCGGTCAAAATATGTGGAATGTAGAGGCAAACGTATACGAACGGCGTTGCCGCCATTGAAAACTCTTGGCACTTTAAAGCAAGCGAGACCAACTTCCTATCTGTCATCCAACACAGAATCACCTTGATTAGGTCAAGAGAGCCATAGATGAAAGTTTCCAAGGAAAAAAATAGCACTTCCTGTTCTGAGGGGGCGGGGCTTAGATGACGTCATAATCTGATGACATAGAATTTTCAGACATCACACCAGCATCACTCAAGCCAAGTTTGGTGCAGCTCGATCGAAACATGTGGAATCTAGAAGCAAAAGTATGGCATCGGCGTTACAGGTCACTTCGCCACGCCGCCACGCCCAGCTGCTATCTCAAAGCCGGTCAGGGTTGGAAACCTCAACACACCAACATGTCTTCTGTCTCTGGACACAGGTTCATGTTGATTAGGTCAAAGGGCTAAGAGAGCGACCGTTCACAGTAAAACATGACACTTCCTGTTCTCAGGGGGCGTGGCCTACGTGATGTCATCATTTGACCATATGGTATTGTAGGCCACCTGATGACGATCAATCACTGAAAGTTTGGAGTCTCTGTGAGTTTTTGTGTTAGAAATACCAATTTTTCATTTTTTCCTGTGTATTACAAAATCGAAGAATTTCATCTGCAGGGCAATGCTGCCCTCTGGTGTCGAATTACTGAAATAATGAAACTATTTCAGTGGCCAGCAGAGGGCAGCATTGCCCTACAAACGACGAACATGTACTGTTTATTATGTAATTACACAGAAGATCTCTCTAATTCATTCTGAGGGGGCGGGGCTTAGATGACGTCATAATATGATGACATAGCATTGTCAGGCATCACAACAGCATCACTGAGGCCAAGTTTGGTGCAGCTCGGTCGAAACATGTGGAATCTAGAAGCAAACGTATGGCATCGGCGTTACAGGTCACTTCGCCACGCCGCCACACCCAGCTGCTTCATCGCAGCCGGTCAGGGCTTGAATCCACAACACACCAACATGTCTTCTGTCTCTGGACACAGTTTCATGTTGATTAGGTCAAAGGGCTAAGATAGCGACCGTTCACAGTAAAACATGACACTTCCTGTTCTCAGGGGGCGTGGCCTAAGCGATGTCATAATTTCACCACAGGGTATTTTAGGACACCTATTGTTGATCAATAACTGAAAATTTGGTGTCTCTGTGAGTTTCTGTGCAGGATATATAAGAGTTTCGTGTTTCATGGCGAGTAGGTGAACTTTGACCCCTGGTAACCCCCCTTCAGCAATCTCAGACAGTCACCAATTTGATAACTTTAAATCAGACATGCCTTATGATCAGACTGACCGAGTTTGAAGCCAATCAATCGAAATCCCTAGGAGGAGTTCGATCAAATACGAATGCTGTGAACGTCAAAATCGAGGTCAAATGAAATTCAATCTAAAATGGCCGACTTCCTGTTGGGTTTAGAGCATGGCTCTAAGAGACTTTTTTGTACGTCCCGACAAGATACACATGTGTACCAAGTTTCGTAATTCTAGGTTTAAGCATGGCTTGGGGCTGTTCATTTAAAATACTCTAGGGGTCGCTATAGAGAAATTAGGCCACGCCCACCAAATTTTGTTATGAATTCTTGTCGGGGGGTGGATAAGGATCCATCCTAGTGAGTTTGGAGCAGCTGGGCCCGAAATTGTGGAATTCAGAGCCAAACGTATGGCAACGGCGTTACAGGTCACTTCGCCACGCCGCCACGCCCACCTGCTATGTCAAAGCCAGTCAGGGTTGGAATCCTCAACACACCAACATGTCTTCTGTCTCTGGACACAGTTTCATGTTGATTAGGTCAAAGGGCTAAGAGAGCGACCGCTCACAGTAAAACATGACACTTCCTGTTCTCAGGGGGCGTGGCTTAAGTGATGTCATCATTTCACCACAGGGTATTTTAGGACATCCGATGCCGATCAATCACTGAAAGTTTGGTCCCTCTATGTGTTTTTTTATAGGAAATATAAGAGTTTCGTGTTTCATGGCGAGTAGGTGAACTTTGACCCCTGCTAACCCCCCTTCAACATACTCCAAAACTCACCAATTTGATAACTTTAAATCAAACATGGCTTATGATCAGACTGACCGAGTTTGAAGTCGATCAATCGAAATCCCTAGGAGGAGTTCGATCAAATACGAAGGCTGTAAACGTCAAAATCGAGGAAAAAAATGGACGTTCAATACAAAATGGCCGACTTCCTGTGATAGTTGGCTAATAACATTAAATGTAAGTTCTGAGTCTTTTGGTGAGCTCTACAAGTGTACCAAATTTCATGTCTCTACGATGAAGTACGTTCATACCATTGTGTCAACAGAAAATTGCTAGTTGCCGCCGTTGAGCAATTTTTTTTGCGATTTTTGCGACAACCTTAAAATTCAAAATTTTGAATTTTTCTAGTCGCGACCGCCAAGTTTGGTGAGTTTTTGAATATGATAAAGCCCCCAAAAAGGCAATTCATTTGGGTGGAAGAATAATAAGAATAATTAAAGCTGCAAGCAGCCTCGGGCGGCCCTCGCAGCAAGCGCCGCTCCGGCCTATTGGCCACCGCGGGGGTTCCGGCCAGCGCACAAGCTCTCGCACGTTTTCCAGAGCCGCAGCCCGCTCCCCACCGCAGAAGCTCTGCCGCAGTTTCCAGCATCGCCGCCCGCTAGCTGCCGCAGAAGCTGTCGCGCGTTTTCCCCGCCTGTCCACCGGGCGACAGGCGTGAATGCGTTCGGCGGCGCTCCCCGACGACTGTCGAAAAATCTGGCGCAGATCGGTCGATGCGTCGAGGAGATACAACCCATGTATTAACTTAGGGGGCGCAGTGGAGCCAAATTACATTTCAAACCCGTTGGGCTCTTTAGAGGTGAACAAAGGTCATACATATCCAGTTTGGCGCCAATCGGATGATCCATGCCTGAATAAGAGCCAAACGTATGCATATGGCGAGGGACTGATATTCGCCATTTGGCCACGCCCACACGGTTCAGCCAGCAGCGAGCATTGACAGAGTTTATCATCCGAATCATCTTGATTAGGTCAAGAGAGCCATAAACGGAGCTTTCCAAGTAAAAAAACGGCACTTCCTGTTCTGAGGGGGCGGGGCTTAGATGACGTCATAATATGATGACATAGGGTCGTCAAGGATCCCACCAGGGTCACTCGTGCAAAGTTTGGTGCAGAAGCTATCGACCGTTCACAGTAAAATACAAGACTTCCTGTTGTCAGAGGGCGTGGCCTACGTGATGTCATCATTTGACCATTGGATATTATTCTACACCCGAGGATGATCAATAACTCAAACTTTGGTGTCTCTGTCAGTTTTTGTGTTAGAATTACAAATTATTTAATTTTTTCCTCTATAATTCAACATTGAACTGTCATTCCGTAGGGCAATGCTGCCCTCTGGTGTCGAATTACTGAAATTACAGAAATAGTTTCATTATTTCAGTAATTCGACACCAGAGGGCAGCATTGCCCTACACATGACAAAGCCCTTTGTATTACACAGTCGATCACAGGGGAACTTTGAGCCTTGCTAACCCCCCTTCAACATGCTCCAAAACTCACCAATTTGATAACTTTAAATCAGACATGCCTTATGATCAGACTGACCAAGTTTGAAGTCGATCAATCGAAATCCCTAGGAGGAGTTTGATCAAATACGAAAGCTGTAAACGTCAAAATCGAGGTCAAATGAACTTCAATCTAAAATGGCCGACTTCCTGTTGGGTTTAGAGCATGGCTCCAAGAGACTTTTTTGTACGTCCTGACAAGATACACATGTGTACCAAGTTTCGTAATTCTAAGCTAAAGCATGGCTTGGGGCTGAGTTTTTGAAATATTCTAGGGGGCGATATAGAGAAATTAGGCCACGCCCTCCAAATTTTGTTATGAATTCCTGTTGGCGGGTCAATAAGGATCCATCCTAGTGAGTTTGGAGCAGCTCACCCCGAAACTGTGGAATTCAGAGCCAAACGAAATTTGACGGCGTTCGCAACGCCGCCACGCCCACCTGCTTCATCGCAGCCGGTCGGGGTTGGAGTCCACAACACACCAACATGTCTTCTGTCTCTGGACACAGTTTCATGTTGATTAGGTCAAAGGGCTAAGATAGCGACCGTTCACAGTAAAACATGACACTTCCTGTTCTCAGGGGGCGTGGCCTACGTAAAAAAATAATTTCACCACAGGGTATTTTAGGACACCCGATGACGATCAATCCCAGAAAGTTTGGTCCCTCTATGTGTTTTTGTATAGGAAATATAAGAGTTTCGTGTTTCATGGCGAGTAGGTGAACTTTGACCCCTGGTAACCCCCCTTCAGCAAGCTCATACAGTCACCAATTTGATAACTTTAAATCAGACATGCCTTATGATCAGACTGACCAAGTTTGAAGCCGATCAATCGAAATCCCTAGGAGGAGTTCGATCAAATGCAAAGGCTGTAAACGTCAAACTCGAGGTCCAAAATGGACCTTCAATACAAAATGGCCGACTTCCTGTTGGGTTTAGAGCATGGCTCCAAGAGACTTTTTTGTACGTCCTGACAAGATACACATGTGTACCAAGTTTCGTAATTCTAGGATAAAGCATGGCATGGGGCTGTTCATTTAAAATACTCTAGGGGTCGCTATAGAGAAATTAGGCCACGCCCACCAAATTTTGTTATGAATTCCTGTCGGTGGGTGGATAAGGATCCATCCTAGTGAGTTAGGAGGAGCTGGGCCCGAAATTGTGGAATTCAGAGCCAAACGAAATTCGACGGCGTTCGCAACGCCGCCACGCCCACCTGCTTCATCGCAGCCGGTCGGGGTTGGATTACTCAACACACCAACATGTCTTCTGTCTCTGGACACAGTTTCATGTTGATTAGGTCAAAGGGCTAAGATAGCGACCGTTCACAGTAAAACATGACACTTCCTGTTCTCAGGGGGCGTGGCCTACTTAAAAAAATAATTTCACCACAGGGTATTTTAGGACACCCGATGACAATCAATCAATGAAAGTTTGGTCCCTCTCTGTGTTTTTGTATAGGAAATATAAGAGTTTCGTGTTTCATGGCGAGTAGGTGAACTTTGACCCCTGCTAACCCCCCTTCAACATGCTCCAAAACTCACCAATTTGATAACTTTAAATCAGACATGCCTTATGATCAGACTGACCGAGTTTGAAGCCGATCAATCAAAATCCCTAGGAGGAGTTCGATCAAATACGAAGGCTGTAAACGTCAAAATCGAGGTAAAAAATGGACTTTCAATACAAAATGGCCGACTTCCTGTGATAGTTGGCTTATAACATTAAATGTAAGTTCTGAGTCTTTTGGTGAGCTCTACAAGTGTACGAAATTTCATGTCTCTACGATGAAGTACGTTCATACCATTGTGTCAACAGAAAATTGCTAGTTGCCGCCGTTGAGCAATTTTTTTTGCGATTTTTGTGACAACCTTAAAATTCAAAATTTTGAATTTTTCTAGTCGCGACCGCCAAGTTTGGTGAGTTTTTGAATATGATAAAGCCCCCAAAAAGGCAATTCATTTGGGTGGAAGAATAATAAGAATAATAATAATAATAATTAAAGCTGCAAGCAGCCTCGGGCGGCCCTCGCAGCAAGCGCCGCTCCGGCCTATTGGCCACCGCGGGGGTTCCGGCCACCGCAGAAGCTCTCGCGCGTTTTCCAGAGCCGCAGCCCGCTCCCCACCGCAGAAGCTCCGCCGCAGTTTCCAGCACCGCCGCCCGCCAGCCGCCGCAGAAGCTGTCGCGCATTTTCCCCGCCCGTCCACCGGGCGACAGGCGTGAATGCATTCGGCGGCGCTCCCCGACGACTGTCAAAAAATCTGGCGCAGATCGGTCGATGCGTCGAGGAGATACGGCCGATGTATTAACTTAGGGGGCGCAGTGGAGTCAAATTACATCTCAAACCCGTCGGGCTCTTTAGAGGTGAACAAAGGTCATACATATCCAGTTTGGCGCCAATCGGATGATCCATGTGTGAATTAGAGCCAAACGTATGAATATGGCGAGGGACTGATATTCGCCGTTTGGCCACGCCCACACGGTTCAGCCAGCAGCGAGCATTGACAGAGTTTATCATCCGAATCATCGTGATTAGGTCAAGAGAGCCATAAACAGAGCTTTCCAAGGAAAAAAAACGGCACTTCCTGTTGTGAGGGGGCGGGGCTTAGATGACGTCATAATGTGATGACGTAGGATCGACGGGCAAGCCTCCAGGATCACTCAGGCCAAGTTTGATGCAGCTCGGTCAAAATATGTGGAATGTAGAGGCAAACGTATACGAACGGCGTTGCCGCCATTGAAAACTCTTGGCACTTTAAAGCAAGCGAGACCAACTTCCTATCTGTCATCCAACACAGAATCACCTTGATTAGGTCAAGAGAGCCATAGATGAAAGTTTCCAAGGAAAAAAATAGCACTTCCTGTTCTGAGGGGGCGGGGCTTAGATGACGTCATAATCTGATGACATAGAATTTTCAGGCATCACACCAGCACCACTCAAGCCAAGTTTGGTGCAGCTCGGTCGAAACTTGTGGAATCTAGAAGCAAACGTATGGCATCGGCGTTACAGGTCACTTCGCCACGCCGCCGCACCCAGCTGCTTCATCGCAGCTGGTCAGGGCTTGGATCCACAACACACCAACATGTCTTCTGTCTCTGGACACAGTTTAATATTGATTAGGTCAAAGGGCTAAGATAGCGACCGTTCACAGTAAAACATGACACTTCCTGTTCTCAGGGGGCGTGGCCTACGTGATGTCATCATTTGACCATATGGTATTGTAGGCCACCTGATGACGATCAATCACTGAAAGTTTGGAGTCTCTGTGAGTTTTTGTGTTAGAAATACCAATTTTTCATTTTTTCCTGTGTATTACAAAATCGAAGAATTTCATCTGCAGGGCAATGCTGCCCTCTGGTGTCGAATTACTGAAATAATGAAACTATTTCAGTGGCCAGCAGAGGGCAGCATTGCCCTACAAACGACGAACATGTACTGTTTATTATGTAATTACACAGAAGATCTCTCTAATTCATTCTGAGGGGGCGGGGCTTAGATGACGTCATAATATGATGACATAGCATTGTCAGGCATCACAACAGCATCACTGAGGCCAAGTTTGGTGCAGCTCGGTCGAAACATGTGGAATCTAGAAGCAAACGTATGGCATCGGCGTTACAGGTCACTTCGCCACGCCGCCACACCCAGCTGCTTCATCGCAGCCGGTCAGGGCTTGAATCCACAACACACCAACATGTCTTCTGTCTCTGGACACAGTTTCATATTGATGAGGTCAAAGGGCTAAGATAGCGACCGTTCACAGTAAAACATGACACTTCCTGTTCTCAGGGGGCGTGGCCTAAGTGATGTCATCATTTGACCATAGGGTATTGTAGGGCACCCGATGACGATCAATCACTGAAAGTTTGATCCCTCTATGTGTTTTTGTATAGGAAATATAAGAGTTTCGTGTTTCATGGCGAGTAGGTGAACTTTGACCCCTGGTAACCCCCTTTCAGCAAGCTCATACAGTCACCAATTTGATAACTTTAAATCAGACATGCCTTATGATCAGACTGACCGAGTTTGAAGCCGATCAATCGAAATCCCTAGGAGGAGTTCGATCAAATGCAAAGGCTGTAAACGTCAAACTCGAGGTCCAAAATGGACCTTCAATACAAAATGGCCGACTTCCTGTTGGGTTTCGACCATGGCTCTAATAGACTTTTTTGTACGTCCTGACAAGATACACATATGTACCAAGTTTCGTAATTCTAGGATAAAGCATGGCTTGGGGCTGTTCATTTAAAATACTCTAGGGGTCGCTATAGAGAAATTAGGCCACGCCCACCAAATTTTGTTATGAATTCCTGTCGGTGGGTGGATAAGGATCCATCCTAGTGAGTTTGGAGCAGCTGGGCCCGAAATTGTGGAATTCAGAGCCAAACGAAATTCGACGGCGTTCGCAACGCCGCCACGCCCACCTGCTTCATCGCAGCCGGTCGGGGTTGGAATCCACAACACACCAACATGTCTTCTGTCTCTGGACACAGTTTCATGTTGATTAGGTCAAAGGGCTAAGATAGCGACCGTTCACAGTAAAACATGACACTTCCTGTTCTCAGGGGGCGTGGCCTAAGTGATGTCATCATTTGACCATAGGGTATTGTAGGGCACCCGATGACGATCAATCACTGAAAGTTTGGTCCCTCTATGTGTTTTTATATAGGAAATATAAGAGTTTCGTGTTTCATGGCGAGTAGGTGAACTTTGACCCCTGCTAACCCCCCTTCAACATGCTCCAAAACTCACCAATTTGATAACTTTAAATCAAACATGCCTTATGATCAGACTGACCGAGTTTGAAGTCGATCAATCGAAATCCCTAGGAGGAGTTCGATCAAATACGAAGGCTGTAAACGTCAAAATCGAGGAAAAAAATGGACGTTCAAGACAAAATGGCTGACTTCCTGTGATAGTTGGCTAATAACATTAAATGTAAGTTCTGAGTCTTTTGGTGAGCTCTACAAGTGTGCCAAATTTCATGTCTCTACGATGAAGTACGTTCATACCATTGTGTTAACAGAAAATTGCTAGTTGCCGCCGTTGAGCAATTTTTTTTGCGATTTTTGCAACAACCTTAAAATTCAAAATTTTTAATTTTTCTAGTTGCGACCGCCAAGTTTGGTGAGTTTTTGAATATGATAAAGCCCCCAAAAAGGCACACGAAGAGGTGGGAAGAATAATAATAATAAACAGTACAGATACAATAGGCCTTCGCAGCGCTTTGCTGCTCGGGCCTAATAATAATAAACAGTACAGATACAATAGGCCTTCGCAGCGCTTTGCTGCTCGGGCCTAATAAGAAACAGTACAGAAACAATAGGCCTTCGCAGCGCTTTGCTGCTCGGGCCTAATAATAATAAACAGTACAGATACAATAGGCCTTCGCAGCGCTTTGCTGCTCGGGCCTAATAATAATAATAAACAGTACAGATACAATAGGCCTTCGCAGCGCTTTGCTGCTCGGGCCTAATAATAAACAGCACAGATACAATAGGCCTTCGCAGCGCTTTGCTGCTCGGGCCTAATAATAAACAGTACAGATACAATAGGCCTTCGCAGCGCTTTGCTGCTCGGGCCTAATTATATAAAAATAGATCTTGGAAAAGCAGAAGTAGAGCCTCCTGTACAACCAACGAGAATGAAGCAACTGATTTCTGGATGGTAAGTCAACAACAAAACATTTGACTTTTCCAGTAACTATCGTAAAACCAGCTGACCAAAGTGCTGGAGATCAACCTGGGTTGCTAGGTGATGGACTGGCCTTCACCGGGGTTGCTAGGTAACGCTGCAGTGCCCGTATAATGTGACTTAATCAGAAGGTTTTAGAAAGGAAAAAATATATATTTTCCAAAAAACGGATGGATATTTGCTTTTAAAGCATTTGGGCTGTTTTTAAAAAGCAGCATAAACCCAAATATTAGTACAAAAAGGTGCAAAATGAGAATCTCGAACTATCGGTCCCCTTTAAAGAGAATATAGCAACAATACTAAGATTTGATTCACTGCTGAATTCATGAAAAGACTGATGGAAATATAGACATTGTATCATAATCACCACTTCAGACAATTCAACTACTAATTTAGTTGTATATATTGTTATTATTATTATTGTGTGTTTGCTTATTTATACTGTATATATTTGACCTTTTGCACGGGAGCTGCAATGGAAATTTCGTTGAATTCTGTTCAATGACAATAAATGCTATCTATCTATCTATCTATCTACTCTGGAGTCAAATGTGAGGCCATCTGTCTGGGCTCAAACTGCATCAAAAACGGCTGTAAAAAAAAAAAAAATGGTACAGTCAAAGTCTAGACGTCAACCTCGCTGAAGGTGCAAAAACAAATGTATGAATAAAACCAACCAAAGTCGCCAACTGTTTGAAAATCTGCAGAAAAGTTTGGAAACTTTTCCACAGGACTGAATATATAAAATACATATAAAAAGCCCAGAGTGTGCCCACATCAAATCTCAGGCATGATGAGGCATCCTGCGCTCCTACACTGCAAATAAAACATCTCCTTAAAGCGATATTAATACCAACGAGCCTCCAACACATTCAGTGGCATTAACATCCCATCTATTAGCCCCACGCTGCGTGTTCACAAGCAGATGTGGGTGAAATAAATAAACCCTCTCACAGCGGGGGCTGTCCACCTCGCTCTGTGACTCACACAGCTGCAACTTTCACACTGCAGGTATTAAAGCCACTGCCGATCTACTGGTTTCATTAAAGTCAGCGCTTCTCTGATTAATTATTTATCGAAAAGCAGATTAAAACGGGTTCTGTTCTCACATAAAGGACAACTAAAAAGTACAAATTGAATCTAAAGTTGATTGATCTTAGCGATAACCAGCTATTTTCTTACAAATTTGAGTTTTCTCTCGTATGAAAAGGAACGAACTTTTTTTTCATAATATGCTGGATTTATAAAAACAAAACAAAAAACATGGTGAAACTTAAGGAACTTATCGAGTGTTTGGTTTTCAAATTACCGCATAAAGTCCATCTTACATCCCACACCGGACTCCGTTTGACCGTCTCTCTTTCCTGTTCTGAGGAAGCCGCCATCTTTGTGTCCACGGCTCCGCTTAAGGATGACCAGCGGCGCCCTCTGCTGGCTGGCGGCCAAACTACAACACTGAGAGACGGTCCTAACGGACGTTATGAGTTGATCAATCAATCAAATCAATCAAATTTTATTTGTATAGCACATTTCAGCAGCAAGGCATTTCAAAGTGCTTTACATCATTACAAACACAGAATCACAATGCAATATAGAATCAATCATTAAGTCAAGTTACATCAATAAATTTGTAATTGATTACATTTCAAATACAATTCTAAACAGGTGGGTTTTCATTTGAGATTTAAAAGAAGTCAGTGTGATCGATTCGATTTGGGCGTTGTGTTTGGGTTGTAAACTCTCAGATAAATTTGGCAACCCTTCCCCCTTTATCTTTCTCTCTGTGTATCTTTGACGTTTGGGAGTTGAAGTTTGTTTTTTGACCGGTGGCTTGGATAATCAGATGGCTAACATAATGAGAGCTGTGACATTTCTGCTCATTACTCCACCTCCTCTGTTGAAAAGTCACATTTCACCTGGGAAATAACCTCTAAAGTCTCTCTGAAACTTAATTTTCTTCAACATTAGTGACTGTGCTGGTTTTCTGATGGAAAACAAACGATCGTATGCAGCAGTCGGCCATCTTTCAGGGCAGCAGCTGCAGAGTGAAATGCACATCCCCCACTAGGGTGGATTATGATCCCCTGAGTGAAGAACAGAGAACATGCAGTCATGTATTCATGTAAGGATTTACTGGAGTTGTTATGTGTGTAAGAAGAAGATGAAGGATGATGCCCAAAAAGATGACGGTGAAACTAATATTTCATATATTTTTTAAGCAAATATGTAATTTATGCAAAGTACTGCATCAAGTCAGCCTGTCGCAATAAACAATAAATCAATTAAATGCATAATAAATTAAAACAGGCTTAGTAATTTTCATTTGTATGATTTATCATTTTTCTCTTTTCTCTCTCTTTCTAGGAGAGATGTTTTTGAAGAACAGTTTTGTTTACAGGGACTTCATAATTCATTTTATTTGATATTTTTGTTGCTTTGTTCATTTATTATTAAAACCCAGGTCCAGGGTTAATTGTTCATTAGAATGTAAAGTTTATTGCCATTATATAACTTGAAATTGGTATCAAAATAACAATATTATCATTTATCGCAATAACTTCTGGGATAACTTATTGTCTGGCAAAATTAATTATTGTGATCACATCAGTTTTTTTCATGCTACACATGAACATCTGGACTAAATCTCAGCTGATGGTGACCGACTATAAAAACTAGAGATCAGGTTCAAAATCTGAATTTAGTGATGCATTCAGATCTTCAGAAACACATAAAGACAATTACAAATTCGGTCTTCTATCACCTGACAAACATGTCTAGGATAAAAGGACTAATGTCGCAGCAAGATGTAGAGAAACTCATCCATACATTTATCTTTTATTGCAACGGTTTCCATTGCAAATGTGTGTAAAACTTTGTCAGCATCTAAAAATGACTATTTTGCAATTGCTCTTTCCCTTAAATAAGAAATAGAATTAGAATCACATATTAATACGTTTGTTCACGTAATAAGTAATTCAATTAAGTTTTTTAAAAGTTTTCTGATGTTTTAGGTTGTTATTTATAATTGTCATTATTACTTTTATTATTAACATTTTGGGTCCAAATATTTTCTTGTCTTCTTGTGTGAATCAACTTGTAATCATTTTGCTTATGTAATATTAGTTGTTTGTTGTTTTTAGGACAATATAATGAACAGGGAATATGAATACCATAACATGGTTTTAATCACCAGTCTCTAATAATTAGCGTCAGTAATATAAATTTTATATATTAGAAGTAGAGCCTCCTGCACAACCAACAAGAATTAAACTGAGATAAGGGGTAGGATTAAATATGTGTTTACTTCTTCCTACGCCTTTTTAAACAGTACAGCTTTTTAAACTGCAAAAACACAAAATTTCAGAGTATTTTATGTCTAGTTTCTAAATATCTTATAATAAGAAAACTAACTTACAAGTAACTTGTCATCAAAATACAGGAGCTTGTTTTAAGTAAATTTGTCTTTAATATTGACAAAAAGGTACTACTGTAGTATTAGCAGATTATTCCACTTATAACGTGGGAAAAATGTCTCGTTATAAGTGGAATAATCTAGGAGAAGCTATAATTTAACTTTTTAGATTCTGTCATGTATCGCTGCAGCTTTAATTCGAGCAGAAAAAACATCTTTCCTGCCTTTCAACATCAGTATTTGTCATCGTCTCTTTCCAGCTCTTTTAACTGTAAAATCCACTATTTCATCCCTCTACTGTAGAAGCATCGTCTCCCTCTCATTCTCCTCACTGCCGTCATTATGGGAAATATGTTACACTTGGCAACAGAAATAGCAGCTTGGCTGAGAGCTAGAAAGAAAAGACAGAAGTGGGTCATGTGCTGCAAAAAGAGGAATGCTGCTTTTAGGATGAAAGGAGCAGAAGAAGAGAAAGGAGAGCAGGCAGAGCAGCTTTAAAATCAAGCAGATGAATATTTTAGAGGCGATGGGAACAAACAGCTTAACGCTAAAGGATGTAGCATCTTCATCCTTTATGGCACGCTTTCATCACGATCAGACGAAACCACAAAGGAACACTTCAGTTTAATTTCTGATTAGCAGAGAGGAAGAAAGTTGTGAAGTTTCAAGCACGGTTAAGTTTAAAAGATAAATCTCAGAGTTGATGAGATGTTATGGACGTCAGCAAAGTGCAGACTGAAATACGAAAGAGCTGAAACTGATTTTCTACATCCAGAGTTGGGTAGAAACTAAGACATTTACTTGAGTAGCTTTTTGGAAAAAAAAATTTCAGCAGTAGTTTTCTTACGCTCTGCTTTTAACTTTTACTTGACTAATTTTATTATGACGTATCTCTACTCTTACTCGAGGAAAATGTCTGGATTTTCTACCCAATGAACAAAAAACAAACATGTTTTAACCAGAAATTCACCAGACACACACCTGCAGTTTGTGTTACTTTGAGAAGCTTTTTATTGAAAGAAACTGATTTAGAATTATTATTTTTTTGTCTGAATTTTTATTTTACTTTTTTTGTCATTTTCATCCTTAAAATTTCCACTAACTTTATATTTTGGTTTGTCTGATGATGTAATTTTAAAATATTAAATGATTGATAATTTGAAAATGGCTGCAAACAAAAGCACAGTTATACAACCTTACATCTTTGAAAAACAGAAGTAGAGCCTCCTGCACAACCAACAAGAATACAGTAAGTGGTTTCTGGATGGAAAGTCAACAACAAAGCACTTGTCTTTTCCAGCAGCCATTGTACAGCAGTAAGACCAGCTGATCAAACATACTGGAGCTATGCTTGGGTTGCTAGGTAACGGGTGGAATTCTACTGGGGTTGCTAGGTAGCAGCGCAATGTACTCGATTGTGACTTAATCTGGAGGTTTTTGAAACTGCTCATTTTCCAGACACTAAAAAAAACATTAATCTAGTGCCAAGAAACAGCTGTGTTTTTTTTTCAAAGCACTTAGTTTGTTCTTAAAAGCCGTTGAGACCCAAATGGAATAAAAATGTGCAAAATTTTAATTTGGAATAATAGATCCCCTTGAAGATTCAGAAAAGGCTTTTGTTAAATGGCTTAGCTCTAATTAAATTTTTTTTTTTTTTTTGCTGAAAAGCTTTGACTTTTAAGCAAAAACATTTAATGAATTTAGTGATGCATTCAGATTTCAGAAACACATAAAGACAATTACAAATTCGGTCTTCTATCACCTGACAAACATTTCTAGGATAAAAGGACTAATGTCGCAGCAAGATGTAGAGAAACTCATCCATGCATTTATCTTTTATTGCAATGATTTCCATTGCAAATGTGTGCAAAACTTTGTCAGTTTTGCACACATTTGTTGGATCATCTTTGTCATCTCTTCTCTTCGGTTTCATCACTTGCAGCATTCACAGCTAAAGATCTACAGTGTTCCTCATCTTCTCTTGGTGGTTCAGCCAATCAGCAGCAAGGAAAATAAATTGCACTTCTGGATTGGCTGCTTTGCAAACACCAGTAAATATCGAGTGAAGTAGCACACGCTGCTGCTGTTGAAAAACAATCCACGTATCAGGAGAGTTACATTTCACAGAAAAATCTGCAAATACTAAACGGCAAATGGGTGAAGCTCCGTTGTATTATAAATATTTAACAAAAATCCTGATTACTATATTATATTAAAAAAAACAATATTTTGAATTTGTATTGGCCAGAGAAAATCAGCACGTGTGCCACCAATGGTCCCCACGCCTCACTTTTACCACCACTACTTTAAATATTTAATTTAAAAAAAATATTTAAAAGAAAAAGGTAGAGGCAAACATAAAAAAAAGAATCATCTTTAATGATATAGGCTACATTTGTACATTTCTACAACAGACTTCCAGTAGGACTAACAGCCAATTAGAAAAAAGACAAGCTAGTTTCATCTGCAACAGTTAAAAAAACTGGTCTTTAAAATTAAATACATCATGTAAATATCATCATGTCCCGTTAAATAACAATAATAATAATAATAATATTTTTTAAAAACCACACATTTAATAGTTTGAACAATCAACGTGAAATATAAATTACACCGAAAGCACCTTTTCCGGAAGTGAGGATATTAAAATAAATAATTGGCCTTTTTTTTGTTTCTTTGTCATAACAAGACAGTACATCGTCACGGTAACCACAAGAACGCTCCCACCGCACGAAGTCAAACCGATTCAACTTTCAGCACGAAATGTTCTCAATCTCGACCAAAATAAAATAAAATAAAAAATATCTGTAAATGAGTAGCTTCATCAACAAGCACTATTAACATGGTAACATTATAAAATAATCCTTCTGAGGGATTAGAAATTACCAATGTAGATGAGAGGATTGTCACACTGCTGATGCAACAACATGGAGGAAAACGGAAATGGTCCTGGATTCGTACAGGAAGTCTTTCACTGCACCGATCATGCAAACACACCTCCAGCCGCATCCAACACATGCACACAACTCAGGAGTTTACACGCAGAAGTGAGACGAGAGCTTAACGTGGGTATTAAAAAAAAATTTTTTTTAAATAATAATTCTACGGGTGCTTGAAAACATCACGAGCGAGGCACCAAACCGCCTCTTTAAGCTCCACCAGCAAACAGTTCAGGTGGATTCTGGCTCTACTACCATTTATGGGATAGAAAAATTCATACATCTATGTTACAGTACGGTAAGAAGGGCTTCGATGTGTGCAGTGCCTCGCAAAAAGTCTTCAAATCCCTTTGAGTTTCTCACATTTTGTCATTTTACAACCACAAACTTCAAACTTGACATAATACTGATGCATGTTTCTGTAATATTTGACATTCTACATGAAATAATTTAGACTTAATGGCAGAAAACTAACACTAACACCAAGAAACATGGTGGTGGCAGCATCATGCTGTGGGGATACATTTCTACAAACTTAATAGACGATGAAAAAGCTGTGGGGTAGAGGTGAGGCTAAACATGACAAAAACCACAATTAAAGCACATTTATGTATTAGTACAGCCTAGTCAAAGTAAAGCTGGACAGCAGGACAATGCTTAATGGAGCACTCTACAAATCTGGTTTGTAAAAGATGCAAAAAAAGTGGGAAGATCAGTGAAACATTTTGGCCAACACACAAGAAAACACTTTAAAACATGGTGGTGGCATCATCATGCTGTGGGGATGCCTTTTAACCCCGTCAGCAGGGACACAGAATCTTTCCCCAAGTTAACAGAAAGATGGATGGAGCCAAACTCTGAGGGTGGAGCGGAGTCAAGCTGCAGAAGATGTGAACTCATGACTTAGATATATGGTTCTCAAACTGTGGTACACGTACAACTCCTGGTACTTCAGCTGCCCTGACGTGGTACAGTGAACCAGGAGCAAATGCTGGTAGCTGTGGATAATACTTCCATTCCAGATCCAAGGTTTGGATGGAAGCTGTAAGGCTAAACTACAACAAAGAGATTTGCTAACTGATCAGGCTAACTGTTATTAGCAAAACCAGCTATTAACAGACGATGTAGCTCAGTTAATTATTAATTTACTCAGCTACATTTTGCCTCAAGTTCAAGTGTTTATATATTCGCTGATTATTACTACATTTTTAAAAGTAAGGCGGCCATATTGGATTGTAAGTTGGTGAAAGAAGTACCATTTTACTACTTTAGTTAATTTTTCTGTTAAGTTCTCCGTCTAATACTACGTCCTTCAACTATGCAGACAAACTAAAACGAACAACACCCACTGTACTGAAGTTCATTCAATTCATGTATTTGAATGGCCTAATCAAAGTACAGACTTAAATCCAACTGAGTCAGTATTTTTTTAAGAAAAAAAATACTAAGAGTTTTGTGGTTTTAAAGTGATGAAATGTGAAAAACTTTAAGACATATGAATAATTTTTTGCAAAGAATTCCACTTGACCTGCAGGTTCAAAGGTAATGCTTTAAAATTTGGTATTCTGAACAAACTGTAGTGGATATTTCTGCCATTTCAAACCCTGCATGAGTCATTTCTACATCAAGATAATTCGTTAGAAAAGCAGATTATGAACAGAAACGTTTAGAAAAACAACCAACATCTAAAAGGTTTCAAGAGAACCAGTCACTCTCAGTCCGAGTACTGCAAATCTAAGTCCACCGTACCGTCCGTCACCACCAGCCGCACCCGTTTGGGTTTTGTGGTGCCCATTGGGTGCGACATAGGAACCCCACCGTAGTGTGAAGCACCTTGGTTTTCCCCTGGCTGGCACTGCTGTTGCATGTCCTTCCGGCAGTGTTCGTCCTGACTTCTGAGGCCAGCGAACCCGCACAACGAGGATGGGTTGGACAGTTGGGGTCCGCAAGGTTCAAGGACTAGCCGTCCTTGAGTGCCCGAGGGCTCCATCAGGCAGTGGTAGGTGTAGTTTGTAGCAGAAAGGCCCGGGTAGCCATCAGAACCGTCCCTCAGGCCCAGAGTGAGTGAGTGGTCGCCGCTGAAGTTCAGCACATAGGGAGGACCTTGGTAGCCATAAGGGAAGGAGGCGGTGGACTGGGTTTTGGGTGCTGGTGTACTTGGAGGAGTGCTGTGGACTAGTTGAGGGCTGCTGTGCTGGGAAATGGGTGAGAGAGAGGAATAGCTAAAGTCATAAGCATCCTGCTGTGTGTAACATGGCTGGTGTCTGTCGGTTTTATCCAGCTTCTTGTCTTGCTGGGATGAGTAGCAGTCAGGTGCTTTGCTAGGAAAGAAGAAGGGCCTCGGCATCTCGGAAAAGTTTTTGTACCCCATGTTAGTTTCAGCCGCTTCCTGTTTGTCTGATGCCATCTTGTTTTTACTGAAAGACTGTGAAACCGAGGAACTGGGTCTGCTGAAATGAAGGTTGGAGCTGGTGAGGTTGCTGGAGGAACTGAAATGGCCGACATCCTTTCCGAACCCCTGGAAAGATATGTTGGTTTTTTGAGACACATTAGGAACAAATTTCTGACTCTGTTTGGCAGAGATCCGGGCGCCGCCACTAGCAGCTACAGTGTCCTCGCACGGCGCGCTGTACAGGTTCTGCGTCTGGCTACCCCCCTGGTACTTCAGAACCCTGTGGATTACCGTAGATGGCTTCTCCTGGTAGCTGAATGGATTTTCAGGAGAGTTGGGATTCTTTGTTGAGAGGACTGAAGGGGAAAGGAATCTGTTGGACACTTGAGCCGGCGTTCCTCTGACCACAGTTGGCTGGTTACTTGGGAATGACTGGGATTTACTTGGAATGGTCATGCGATGGAACGGGCCTTGGGTTTTGAGGTTGAGCTGCGTTTTTGATTGGCTGGTGGTGGCCTTGAAGTTGATGGAAGGCTGGCTTAAAACGACGGGATTTCCGGTGAAAATACGAGGCTTGCTGGCGACGGACAAAGATGGTTGAGTTTTGGGGTCATCTTTGGAGAGCCTCGCTCCCAGATTTTTGCTCATAATACGTTCCTTGCTCACAACGTCTGAATTTACCGAAGCTGAAAACCCAAAACCAGAGTTGGGTCCGTCTTTGGAGATGCCCTTGGCTTCACAGTTCTGAACACTCCCGGAGTCACTTTTGGAAGCAACCAAGCCCGGGAAAAACTGCAGATCCTCACTGGTGAAGTTATTCCCCGGACTTGGTGGGCCCAGGTAGGGTGTTTCGGTGGACCAAGTGTCGGTCGGGCTGTGGGAAAGAGGACTGCTAAATGGGTCGGTGGGTGGGTCCAGGGAGCACAGATCTGACGGGGAGGATGGGAGAATGTTTTGCGGCTGGTCGTATCCATCAAAGCCGAGGCACTGGAAGTCCAGGATGTCTTCGCAGCAGTTGGTGAAGCTGGGCTCGGCGGACAGCATATTGTCAGCGGCCACAAACGGGGGGGACTGGGACGGGGTCTGGATCACAGAACCGGAGGCACTGGCACCAGCTGCCGTAGGCTTCTCCAGCGTCTGAGAAGAACACAGGCCTTCGGAGAGTCTGGAGAGGCTGTTGTCAATCTGCTGGAGTGTGTGACTCAGACAAGGGGTGGGCATCTCCATGGGCACACTCTTGGGCTGTTTGTCAACTTTCAGCCTCTGTTTCCTTCCCCCCATGTACGTCTCCAACCTTTCTATGATTCGCTCTCCAGCTGAGTGTGCAGCTTCAGTTTTTCCCTCGTTAAGAGGTGATGACAGCGACAACGGCGAAAGAGAGAGGGAAAAAGGGGGCGGTTCTGTTTTTAGAGACATCAGATTGCTGTTGAGTCTCAGACAAGTCTCCTCTTTCTTCTGCCTCCCTAAGGCGTGACTCTTGACCTCTGTCTTGACGTTAACCTCAGCTCTTAGGTCGGGCAGTACAAGCCCCTTTTTGCTGTCCACCTCCCAGATATCTTCCACCTTCCTCCTCAGTTTCAGAACTGGTAATTGAAGGCCGTTTGAGCCCAGTTCTGGCCCCAGCTTTTGTTGGGACGTGCTCTCAAACAGGCAGCAGCTTTTTAAAAGACGATCCTCCACTTTAGTTTCTGGAAGCATCTCACTGGTTCCGTTCAGGTTCAACAGGGGCCGGCTTTCCAACTTTGCTGTAATGTCACTTTTTTCGTCAACAGATTCGCGAAGTCCGACTTTAGTTTCACTAACTCCATCCATCTGGATGTCAGTAACTTGTTTTTTGTTGTTTTTGTCGTTTCTTCGTCTCAATCGATGCAGTCTGCTCTTCGACTTCTGACTCGCTTGAACGTGAGCCTCCATCTCTCGGTTTAAGATGGACACAGAATCCATGATTGCTTTGAAAGGATCACACGCCATCGAGTCGTCGTGCTTTTCCGTTTTCAGCGCCAAGCTGTCGCCCTGAACATCCCACACTCTCCCTCTTCTCCGCTTGAGGCGGATCTTGAAATCAAAGCCGGCTTTTGTTTCCTCTGAGCTGTTTTCTTCAGGGGACGATATTTCCAGGTTATTCTGGGAGTTTTTTTGGGATCTACGTGTGACAGGATCTTCATAAATATCCTCCTCCTGATTTTCTTGTTTGCATTGCCGGACTTTCCTCAGCAGGTGGCCTCGTGGAGATCCATTAGGTCTGGAGCGAAGCACTCTGGTAACTACAGGTTGTTTTTGGATCCGCCTTGGAGCTGATTTATTATCTTTCTTGGCTTCTCCAGACATAGCGGACGTGTTCTGTTGTGGGGCTGGAGGCGACGTCACCACAGTCGTGTTTTTCTGAACACGATCGGAGGCGGAAGTCGGACCTCGCTGCGAGTCGATCTCCACGGAGCTCCGAAATGTGCGTTTCTTCAGAGGTATGTTGGACTGCGGGTTGGCGTCCGGGCGCGGCTGAGCCTTCGTAGAAACGGCCGACCTGTGAGGTAGTGAGTTGATGGAGGAGGAGGCCAGCAGTTCATTGCACTTCGGTTCGGACTGGACCTGTGTACTTTTCACACCCAAGTCCGTGCAAACAGAAACCAATCGCTCATCGTTTGGGGTTCCCGTCCCATTTTGTGATTCATCTAATTTAGTTTTTCGCACACTTCGTTTTTTCATAAACCGTCCCTTAACTGAACGATTGCAACTTCCTCTGTTTATGTCTCCCTGCAGCCTCTGATCTAAAAAAGATTTATCTTTCCTTAAAATGTCCGACAGCAAAACCTTTGCCTGTTTTATCACCACATCTTCAGGACACTCATTCAAGCATCTCTTCGTCTGTCCTGACACTTTAACTTCCACTTTCTCTGCATTTTTAACACTCTGGATATTACTCCCTTCTTTCGACTTCCCCACTTTTTCAGCTTCAGTTAACTTAGGGTCTCTCTTCTCTTCCTTGAGCTCCGTTTGCACTGTTTTTATTTCCACAACTCTGTCAACCCCCTCCTTCTCGCAGCCAGATGGATTCCCGGCGACTTCTTTGTGAGCATCTGTTCCATCTGTGGCCTTGAGGAGCGTTTCCTTCCCTCCTCGTTTGCTCGTAGCAGTGCAGACGTCTGACCTGAAAACCTGTTTTCTTGGCAGGTTCCCAGGTTTGGGGGGCAGTTGGCTCCTTCCTCTCCCTAAAACACCACTTTTCTCCTCTTCTTGTGTTTTTCCAGCCTCGGCGGGTTGCGGGATTGATAACCTGGTAAGGTCGACGGTAACGTATTGCTTCAGGGTGATTGCTGGATTGTCAGCAGCCTTCTCCAACACGGTCAGAGTCGGAGCGGCGATCCTGGATTCAACTTTGCTGCTTTGACTTTCAGTGATTGCTTTTTTCGTGTTCTCCTGCTTTGTTGCGCTGCAGGTTTTGTCCCTTTCAACAGGCGGACAAACTGTAGTAGTGTTAGTTGTGTTTGTGCTACTGGACTCCGTCTTTGTCTCCTGCGTTTTATGAACCATGCTTTTGGTTCTTGAGCAGATCTTCATGTTCAAAGCCACGCTATTCACGGCGGATCTGCTTCTCAGATTGGCCGGCACAGAGGAATTCAAAGTCAAAGATTTCGGGTTTTCCTCAACAGTCGCTTTTCTTGGCTTCACCTCCTCTAGTTCCTGCAGCAAGGCCCTCTCTTTGCTTTTGGGATCCTTGCAGTGCAGCAGGAAATCCACCGAGTGGCGCCGCACTCTGATGCACAGGTCCCTCAGAGTGACCTGGGGCGGCAGCGGAACGGTCCGGCAGCGTTTCAGCAGGTAATTCCCCGACCGCCTCTGCTTCTCACGCCTCCACCTCTTGGTGTAGTTCAACTTCTTGTTCTTCAGAGCGTTTCTCCTCATCTGCTGGGTGAAGGAGTTCCTGGAGGGGATCGCTGGCGATGAAAGGAGACAAAATGAGCAGCTGGATTACATTCAGGAGGACAAATAAGAACAAAGAACAACAAAACAAAAACAGCTCTGGACAAAAGTTTTGATTAATGTAAAGTTTTGGCTTTAATCGTTAATTTTAAACCAGTTTTCTAGAGTGCAATTTATTTAATAAACAACCTCCAAAATAAATGTCAGAAGAAAGAAACACAGAAAGAAAGAGGGAAAGAAAGATGAAGGAAGGAAGAAAGAAACAACAAAACAAAAAAGAAAGAAAGGAAGAAAGAAAAATGAAGGAAGGAAGAAGCGACAGAAGGAAAGATAGAAGGAAGAACGGAAGGAAAAGAGGAGGGAAGCAAAAAGGATGATAAAGAAAGGAAAGAAGAAACAAAGGAAGGAAAGAGGGGAAGGGGGAAGGAAGGAATGAAGAAAGAAACAAAAGGAGGAAGGAAGGAAGAAAGAAACAAAAGAAGGAAGGAAGAAGGATCGAATGAAGGAAGGATCCAACAAGAAAGGATAATACATAAAGAAAGGATAGATGAATGAAAAAGGACAGATGATGCAATAATTATTGTAAACACTTCAGATTCAATTAAATATGATTTAGAGATGTAAACTGGGTGGATTTTATTTCATTCCTTTGAGGTAAAATCTCTGGATTCGATTTTTTCGCTGTATTTCTGTTCACCTGTGAAGATCCCGGCGTGGATCCCTGGGGCGCTGGGCCTGGCGGTCAGGTGTCCTCTCTCCCTGTGGTGTCGCAGGTATCGCTCCCTGAGCCGGTACTTCTGGCCCACGGCCTCCTTTCCCTCCTCGCTGTCCGGCTGCTTCCCTCTGTGCCTGAAGTGGCCCTCGCCGTTCCTGATCGGATCAAACACACGCGCCGTGAGCGACACCCGAGCCGCCACCGAGACAAAGCCGGCCGGAGCGGCGGACACACCTCTCGCAGGTGCAGCATTCGCACATTTCGTTGCCTTCGCCGAAGAAGCTGGCGCCATAGTAACAGGTGATTTCCTCCCCAGGCGAGATGGGTCGGATCACTTCCACGCAGGCGATGTTCTTCTCACCGGGGAGAAACTTGACAGGTGCAAAAAGAGAGGAGAGAAAAAAAACAACAGATTAGACAAAAGGTGGGTCCAACAACAACAGATGTGTCAGAAAACATAAAATAAGAGAATTTCTGTAATAAAAACGCAGGTCAGCGATGTTTTACCTTGCAGTTCGGTTTGCAGTCTTCAATCCAGGAGAGAAATGGAAAAGAAAAGGATTTCAGTTAATAATTGACTCACAATATCAATGGAAATCAGGGCTGCAAAAAACAATCATTTTAGTAATCGATTAATTTGATAAAGAAATCACCGCATTCCAACGATTTTCATTTAACCATGTGAGCCTTTTATTTTATTAATTCTTTATTTTTTAAGAAAAACAAACATTTTACTGCCTAAAATGAAATAACAGCATTCCTTACATGCATGCTAACCAGCTGAAGCTAAAGTTTTGCATAAAACATTTTTACAGACAAAGAATGTTGTTCCATCCTAAATGCAAAACTTATCTATATTTTGTAGTTTTGGCTTAATTACGGCTTTGATTCTGTTCATCTTTTCACCATTTTTTAAGTCTGTGTACAAACGATTAATTGATTTAGTTCATGATCATTTCAATAATTAATTAATCAATCTTTCTGGCTGTGAAAAATAGCCTGGATAAGAATTGTATTATTTATAGTGATAGTGGGGAAAAATATCATCTTAACAATAACAATGAACTCATTAATAAAACCCATAAACTGATAATAAATCTACCGTTTTGTTTTGCTATTTGAATCATTTTTCCCTAAATATTAATTCAATCTATGAACAACAAACAAACAAAACCTTAATCAAAAGAAATCCCACAAAATATCAAAATTAAATTTTACTGCCTTATTCCTCATCTCCAGTGGAAACTAAAGGAGCGCCCCCATCAGTCTTATTCAGGTAATGCAGTTTTAAAACCAAAGTTAAAGGTGCAACTTTTTAAAATAAGCTTATTTTTGCAACAGGATTAAAATAGCAATAAAAACAAACACTTCAGGAAACATTTTACAGGTGAAATATTCCATTTTATGACCTTAAAATCTTCATTAACATTTATCTTCTGTAATGATAAATTGTTAGTTCACAATACATTTAATAATCAATTAATTGTTAAATGGAGAATAAAAACTCAAAAAAGGGAAATTACTGAAAGAACACACGCAGACAAGTAAGTGAAAATGTTTCCAATATTTTATATATATATAAAAATTTTGCATTTAAAATAAAAAAACAAACATTTTTTTGACTAAATCAATCCAACTCACAACCCTTACAGTCATGTTGAGTCTAAACGATTAATCGATTATTCTGACGATTAATCGGGTGAAAAAATTACACATTTTGCAGATTTTCATTTAATATCAGAAATACATTTAAAGATGCAAACAATTCAATTTCTTTTTTAAATAAGAAAAACATTTTTGTCTAAAGTACAACAGCAATTATTTAGTAAACAAAAGTAGCAGAAGATGAAAAGATAAAAAGAAGTATTTTTTTATCTTATGGAAGATAAAAAATACTTCTAAAAATAGATTTACTCTTAAATGCAAAATGTTTATGTTTTTGTTTTATTTACTGCTCTGAGTGTCTTCTTTCAGCAAATTGCCTTTTTGAGTCTTCATTTAACAATTAATCCATTACTTAATTAGTTGATTATATCAGCAATCGATTAATCACGATTAATCCAGTTAATTGCACTAATTCTTAGCTTGTAAAATGATAAAAGCAGAGAAAAGACGCTCACCATGGTTGATGAACGCTGCGGGCCCGAGCCACAGCTGAGCGCAGCGTTTACGTGTGGAGTACATGACGCTGAAGTCGTTGACCCCTGCCCTCAGCACGACGCTGTCCGCGGGGTTCAGCTCCGCTATGCAGCCCAGTAGGACCTCCACGCGCTCGCCAACGAACCTGCAGGACAGACGAACAGACGCAGCTGTGAGAGCTCAGGGCAGAACTGGAACCGACAGCTGGAAGAAGAGGGAGGGAGGGATTACCAATGCCTGGTAGTCGTTATCTTCGCTCCGTTGGTCTCCGACGAATATCTATCACACGACTCTATCTTGATCCCACTGTCCAGCAGGAAGGCACTGAGGTAGCGATACACCTGCAGCCACATCCAACAACACATAACGGTGACCTATTATGCTTCCTTGAACAGGTCAAGGTAGCTCTATGGACTAAACAAAACATGTGTGACAGATTTCTTTAGACAAAATCATCCTTAGATAATGGATTTAGTCTGTTCGGTTTCAGAATGAGATGTTTTAGGGCCTCTTGTCACTTTAAATCTAAATAAGCTGCTGTTTACACTCACATTTTAAAATGGCACACAATTACACAACCGTACATCTTTGAAAAGCAGAAGTGGAACCTCCTGCACAGCCAACAAGAATGCAGTAAGTGACTTCTGAATGCTAAGTCAACAACAAAACACTTGTACTTTCCAGCAGCCATTATACATCAGTAAGACCAACTGCCCAAACCTGTTGGAGCTCAGCTTGGGTTGCTAGGTAACAGGCGGAATTCCATTGAGGTTGCTAGGTAACGGTCATTGCCCAAAGAATGTGACTTAATCTTGATGTTTTTGAAACGGCTCATTCTCCAGACTCCAAAAACATTAACTTACTGCTAAAACTGGCTGGATGTTTTTTTTTCTTAACTTGTGCTGTTTCTAGAAGCAGTTCATATCCAAGTGGAAGTACAAAAACATGAAAAATTGTAATTTTGCATAATATGTCCCCTTTCCTATAATTCCAAGATGTAGTCCTTTGATATTTTGTACCAATTGAAGTCAAATTTAGCTTAAAATATTATCTGGTGTTCTCAAATTACATAATTTGGTACTAAAGCTGCAGTTCTTGACAAATCAGACTTCAAAGAGGTATAAAAAGATTTGAGTTTATTTTTAAGCCACATCGCCCCGCTCTGCGATGACGTTACAATGACTAAGGATTTATAAAGATGAATGATTAAGTTCATGTGCATGAATCAGCCTGCAAACATGCTGGTTCATCCTGACCTGCAGGTTTAGACACATGCTGCCATTTTCTATTTCCTTCCTTTTCCAATTAGCTTCAACCCCATCAGCTTCTCTTTGTAGTAACAACAGAAATAAACCAAAACTTGATCTCAACGTGTCTCTGTAGCGCCGGCAGTGTGAACGAAGCACCACATGAACTTGCAAAACAAACTGAGTCTAGACCCATTTTTACTTTTCTAGGTGTGAAAACTATCACATCTGTAAGGCTGAGTGTAAAACATGAATATATGTGTGAAGACTCTTTAACAGCTGCTACAGTCACAAACTGTTCCACACATCTAACATCATCCATCCATCCATCCATTTTCTGTTCACCCTGTGTCCCTAATGGGGTCCGGAGGGTTGCTGGTGCAGCTACGTTCCAGGCGAGAGGCGGGGTACACCCTGGACAGGTCGCCAGTCTGTCGCAGAGCAACACAGAGACATACAGGACAAACAACCATGCACACACACACACACCTAGGGAGAATTTAGAGAGATCAATTAACCTAACAGTCATGTTTTTGGACTGTGGGAGGAAGCCGGAGAACCCGGAGAGAACCCACGCATGCACAGGGAGAACATGCAAACTCCATGCAGAAAGACCCCAGCCGGGAATCGAACCCAGGACCTTCTTGCTGCAAGGCAACAGTGCTACCAACTGCGCCACTGTGCAGCCCTACATCTAACATCAGATTTCCACATTTATAAAGACCCCAAATTAGTTGTTTTCCAGTACATTTTAAAATATTCTGGTAATTTGAGTTGGCCTGTCGCAATAAATGAATTAAACGCATGACAAATTGGAACGAGCACAATAATTTCAATTTGCATTATTCATTATTTTTCTCTTTCCTCTCTCTCTTTCTACAAAAAACTGGATGACTCTGCGCTTCAGTTTGGTTCTTTTGCCTCAACTGGCTCTATTTTGAAGGACAATGTTGTTTACATAGACTTCATAATTGATTTCATTTGTTGTTCACACATTTCCAGAAATCATCCAGGATGCCGCCTGCACTAAATATAGATTCTTCAAAGCACAATTTGTGATTTATGTTTGGCATATAAGAAACACTAGTTTTGTAAACTCATAATCTATACTTTGAAAACATCAAAAATTTACATTTTCTTTTAGAAATAGCTTTTGTCTTCGGATTTTGCAAAAGAAAAAGCAAATTGATGATGCAAAACTAATATAAACTTAATCATTTAAATTTAAAGAAACATAAAACAGCAGATTTTAACAAATATTTTCTTCTAGATAATAAGAGAAAGAGAATGTGGCCCCCGTTTAGATGCCTACATGTTGTCTCAGCAGCTCCTGCCGGTGGCTCCCCAGAGCGTTGAAGTAGTCGCCAGCGAGTTCGCCAACAGTCAGCGCCTCAAACGTGGCGTTGAAGTCGTGCGTTCGCTGAAACCGCAGCAGCGTCTCCTTGAGGACACCCCAGCGTCTGATCTCTGGTGCCGGACTGGAACGGAAATAACGACAGATTAAAAACACAAACGCAGAGAAACAGAGGGAACTATTTTGATATTTTGGGAGATGCAGAATCTTCAATGTTTACTAAAAATCAGTGGGAAATGTTTGTGAATAAATGCTAACGGTGCAAAAGAACCACAAGAAAAATTCCAACAGTTAAAATCACAAGTGGTACGACAACAGAGAGCAAAATAATACAAGAATAAAGTCGGGAAGTTAGGATAATAAAATAGTAAAAACACAAAACAATTTAAATGAGGAATGTTGTGTCTTGTGAACATTTTTACAGAAAATATTGAATACTTAATCTTTTAACAAATCAGCAGCAAATTATTATCAGTAGCAGAAATGTGTCTAACCAAACTGAGGCGGACGCATCAACTTCACTTTTCAATTCACTCCAGGAACTTTTTCCTTATTAAAACAACATTTTTCTGTCATTTTAAGTTACTCTTCTGGTAAAATCGCATCTTTTTTTTTTTTAAAAATAAAATTTTACAACGTTATTCTCAAAATTAAGCAAAACTTATTGTATCTTGGCCCTAATGTTCTGCTATACAACTGTTAAAGAATGACTAAAATAAAATTCACTTTTTCAGAATATTTTCTGTCATTTGTAACTTTATTTTTAGAAAAGAAATTGAGGTAAAGTAATAAAATCAGATCTGGAGCAAGTAGGTGTTTTTGTCTGCAAGAACAACATTCAAATCTGTATCTGTAAAAATAATAAACTATGCAGTAACATTTTTGGCTTAGTAAACTGTTACAAAAGATTAAATTGCTTTTATTCTACATAGTTAAAAGGTAGGACATTCAACAATGCTGATGTTTAATGTTAACTATGAAATTTGAAACTGGTATTGTTTTAATAATAATAAAAAGCTATTCATTTCTTTTTTGCTTCTTTTTCAGGTTGTTGTATGTGACAAATAATAATGCTCTTCATGACACCAGCTGCACAAAACATTAGATTTTTGTCACTAACCTGCATACAGTTAACAATATATTCAAATTTATTGATAGGAAATAGTAAAAATAACATATTTTTTTAGCTTTCGAACCTCCATATATTCTTGTCATGATAAGAAAATGCCTCAAGTGATAAGAGATATGATCAGAAGCAACGACTTTTCACTGATTACAGTAAAAACTGAGAAACACTGTTGTAGAAATCTTAAGTTTTACATGATTTTGGAGTCATTTGAAGTCATTTCAGTTTTCCTATGTTTTTATATGAGGGGAAGCTCTTTCACACATGCTGCTAACACTCTAGTTGACAGTGTTTTGGATTACCTTATGTTCATTTTATGGGTGCTGAAGCCCAGAAGAGGGTCCAGCACCAAACTGGTGGCCAGGTCATCGGTCTCACACAACTCCTTCACACTCATTCTAGTGTAGCCGTCCATTGCCTCCCACCATCAGCATGCTGCAATCACAGGGGTCAAAACAACGATACGTTACAGGGATCTGAAGCATTTCTGCACAACCAGTCTGCAGAGAACAAGCGGAATAGCTTGGTTTAGGTGCTCAGATCAGCAGCACACAATCTCTTTATGCAGCATGTTGTTCATCTTTAATTTGCTTGTTCAATAGTGCAATAAAAACAAGGTCCAATGAGGTTCTGTAGGGTATTAGCCCGCTGTGTTCTGATCAGAGGAGGGAGGAGGCTGTACGTTTAGCGGCCTGCAGCTAACGGAACATTACTGCATCATTTAGCTGATAAAATATATACCCTGCGGTCTAATATTTAAAACAGCCTCCTTACTAGAAGATGCAGGAATTATAACCCACCTGGGAGTCGTTTTGTAGCCGACGAAAGTACCGCCAGGTAGACAAGTTAACGCCTGGAAGCGAAAGTTAGCCTAGCAACATAAAGTAGCTAGCTCTCCGCCGATCAGCTGCAAACGAAAATGGAGTCTGCTCGTCACTCCGTGTCCTGGCTGGTTGGATGGCGATAACGGAACAAATCCCGGTGTGAATCCCGAAAAGTACAAACGCGCGACATTCCAGTAAAACGGGACGAAAATGTTTTAAATGTGTCGTAAATTAGCTTTGCAAAGATCGCCTAAAAGTTGATGAGAAACCTCCATCACAACCAAACTATTCATGACCACGCCCACGGACTTACCTATTGGCTGATGCCAACTTCAATTACGCAAGGAAAGCGTTCCAAGCTCTCTGATTGGCCAGCTGGTTAGTGGGCGTTGCCGCTCATGCTGGACAGTGGTGAGAACGGTGAGACCCTCTTATAGTACAGTGAGCTGTAGTGATGGGAATTCAGTATGTTTACTGAGATTCGAATTATTTGGCTTAATTCGTTAAAAAGAACTGAATCGGTCGGCTCCTAAATGTCTCTTCACTAGATGATCTTTAATTTAATTTTTTTTTTTTTACGAAAGCAGGGTAGTTTTATGGTGCTTTTATTTTATTTTTTATTATCATTTTAAAAAATAATTTCTACTGTAGAAACCGGAGCAAAACTATATTTTATTGGAAGGGTAGTTTGCTAAACTGGTTGTTTTTTTAAGTTAATCTTAAAATATAAGACACATAGTTGGTATTTTAGTCATTAAAATCCAGCTCCTTATAGTTTATGTTATGTTTTCACAGTGTTTACATTCAAATACATTAATAACATCAGCCAATCTGGCTAACCCTAACCCTATTTAATTTACGCCTTAAGTATTTGTGGCTCACAAAGTTATAGATTTTTTTTTTCCTGACTTTTCCGACACTTTTTCTCTCTCCCCATCTCCCACTGAGAAGTCAGAATCTCTAAATATAATATTAAAAATCTGCTCTACTTAGTTTTTAAACCATAGCAGCTATAAAACATTAGTGGATTAATGCTGAATTGGTCTGTTTTTACAGCTTTAAATAGGAGAAAAAAATATGGTCTAATAATTAGGCTGTTATGATATTCAGCTATTGAACGTAAATAGAACTAATCCTAAATAGTCTTAATCAGCTTATAGTTTAGACAATAATGTTACTTCTTTCTTTATGTATTAAAAAATTAACTTACTCATGACCAAATTAAAACCAGTGCATATCAGCTTTGACTGTTCGTTTAAAATGAGCCTGCAGATCCAACTGCCTCGGCCATGACTGACACATCACTCCTGCTCAAAATAATCACAAACAGGGAAACGGATCACAGTCAGGTCACATATTTAAAACCTACATTGACAATAAGCTAATAAATACTGGGTAATTTTGCTGATTTAACCATCAGCAGAGTCGCATTTTAACTTTGAAAAGCGCTTGCTGTAATCTGGATGTTTGCTAGGAATTCAGTCTTCAATACTCTGGACAAGTTTGAACTGGAAAACAATCCAAAGTGGCGGCTCTATGAATCCTGACGTATTTCAACTATTTGAGCCTCCGTGAACAGAAAGCTGCTGTGTCTGCAGGGAAAATCTATCAGTAATGTTTTTATAAACCGAATGATTGATGATTCTCAGGAGAAAGTTTGTGTTGGCAGCTGAGCGTAGTTTCTGTTCAGAATAGTTTCTTTTTTTAAAAAGAGAAAGTATCTCATGAAGCCAAGCAGTATTCCCAGAATAAAGAAGTTAATGAACTCACATCCTGGAATATTTGTTTCTTTATAAACATGAACGGCTTTAGCCTCACCAGATTTATTTCCATTCAATGTTGCATTAATTTTCCGCATCCTAGGTGCACAAAAGAGCATCACAGGAGCTCCTTCCTCCTAGCATCTGTGTTAAATGTTGACATACATGCTGGTATTTATTGTTTCTTCTTGTAAATATTAAATACACCAAAACATTTTGAAAATTAATCTACCCTGTTGTACGTTCCTTTGGACTGGAGGGCAGAATATCAAAAATTATACTTAAGTAAGAGAAGTGTTACTTCAACATATTTTTACTCAAGTAAAAGTAAAAAGTAGCCATCCAAAAAATTACTCAAGTTAGAGTAAAAAAGTATTTTGTAAAAAGTCTACTGAAGTAGAGAGTAACTGATCAGATTATCTGTCATTTAATATTTGAAAATTGCATCATCAGATGGACCAAAATATAAAGTTAAGTGGAAATTTGGGTATTTTAAGAACCAAAATTACAACAATTTATACAAGTAACAAAAAATAACAAAACCAGGGAAAATAAAATTTTCCAAATAAATTTCTTTCAATAAAAAAACTCATGAAACTTTAAGAAAAGCTGCAGGTGTGGGTCTGTGTCTGGTGGATATTTGGTTAAAATATTTGTTTTTCACTCAGTAGGTAGAAAATCCAGAAATTTTACTCAAGTAAGAAAAGAAATACTTCATAATACAACTACTCAAGTAAAGAGTAACAAGTACAGCATAGTAAAAATACTCCTAAAAGTATTTTTTTTTCCAAAAAAGTTACTCAAGTAAATGTAATTGAGTAAAAGTAACTAGTTACTACCCAACTCTGTAAGTACATTGTGTTTGACAAGTTTTATATTATTCTTAAGTTATTATTTTGTAATTATGTTGTTTATTTGTATTCTTTCTTCCCATTTTAGTCTTTAAAATACCAGAATTTATATGTAACTTTAACCTTTCTGATGGCTTCATTTCCAAATATTACATCAGAAAAACTTTATTCACCCAAAGGGAAATTAAATGTTGCTGTAACTCATATTAATTCAAATTCTTCACAGAGTTATTCTAGATAGTGAAGGCCGTTGGCAGCAAGTATCTCCTTTAACAGTCTGTACTACCGCAAGTTTGAAGAAGCCTCTGACTGAAGACATAAATGCAACAGAAAACCAGTGGCAAGACTTAAAAATATAAATTTTCCATTCAATTTGACTTGAGTTTGAGGGAAACAGCTTGTTATTATACCATAATGTCAATACTTTTGGATACTTATTCCAAATATAAGATGCAAAGAAAACCCCAAACACAAAATATACAAACTCTATATTTATTTCTACCTTGAAACAGAGATGAAAACAAAAAGATATACAAATAAAAATACCATTAATAGTAATTTTCTTATCTAATCTTAGTTATAATAACTTTAATGTAATGGATCTAAAACTACCCAGCAACAGTGCATGGTGCAAAAACATCCCTGATTGATTAAAAAGATCCTACACCGATAAGCTTCAGTTACCTAAGCTTACATGTTACAGAAAAGAAGATATTTGAGATTACTGGTGGTGAGAAGCAAAAACAGAAAGAAAAAGGTGAAAGATGTTCGAAGCTGCGGTTTGTACAGCCATGAAAACAACGATGAAAATGGACGTAAAGTTCTGCAGGTCTCATAAAAATGTTTGTTTTTTTAAAATCTAACTTTCATTTACACAAAAGAAACTTTACAGATCAGAATAAACAGCTTTCTGCACAACAAATCACTGAATTTTACCAATACTGTGGCCAGATTGTTTCAAAATTAACCAAATTGGACCCATTTTCCCTACAGTTCCTCTTCAGGTTTGGATTCCCTGTTTGTTATCTAAATTTCACTTCCTGAGTTGATCCTGGATGCGAATTGAACATGTGCACAAACTGAAGTCTGGTGACCTCTCAGGCACAAAACAAGAGATTGTGATATATCAAAACCATGCAGAATGTTAAGATTAACTAAAAAAATGCACAAAAGGAAATATTTAAAGTCCATTTTGTCCATCCTCCGTCCTTATTGCCCTGCTGTTACAGAGAGCTGCAGGTTTATATTTGAACAGCGGGAGGACAGAAAGCGGTGAGGCTGGTGGAAGTGGGCTGTGAGATTACCCTGAAGCTCCACAGAGAGGAATATTTAACAGTTACAGCATCCTGCTTTTTCAGTTTTTATTTACTTTTTAACCAGAAACACCCTGTATAGTCAAATAAACGCAAAGCGTAAAAACAAACAACTAAATATTAGGAATATCGTACAGAGTGCCGTTTGTAAAGTTACACAGTGAAAAAATTAACAGCAATAATTTTGTGTATTTAGCCTGTCAAGAGAAAAAAATGCAGATGTTCAAGTCATATTTTCACAATCTTATTGTGGATTTATAAGGAATAATTATGAATATTTAGTTTAAAACAACTATTTAGATTATAAATTAAACAAGCTAAATATTTAGTTCCCATCTAAATGCTTAAGTTTAAGCTAAATATTTTGCTTTCAAACTAAATATCTAGTCCAAATTAAATACTTAGTTTGGTAACTAAATATTTAGTTTAAAAAAATGTTTCAAGCAAAATATTTAATTTTCAAACTAAATATTTATTTTCCGAGCTAAATATTTACATTGCCAACTAAATACTTAATTTAGAAGTTATATATTAGCTGATGAAATAAGTAAATCTATAAATGTATAAATGACATGGTGAAAATATAACTTAAAAAAAATTAACACATTTTTTCCTTTGTGTCAGGCTAACTAAACCAAATTACAGCCGTTAATTTTTTACTGTGTAACTTTAGAAACGCTACCCCATAATATCCAGGGCTCACAGTTGATTGGAATAATTTGACATTAAATTTTATTCTTTTTATGGCTCTTTTCCCACAGTTAGGACACACGAAACTGGGAACGCAGTCAGAAGCATTCAGTCATTTTCTATGTTTTTTAAAAAAATTATCATTATTATTTTAAAACAAGCACAGACGCGTTTTTAAAAGCTAAAAAATGAAGAAGCGCTCGCTTTGCTTGTAACTTTAAGCTAGCCTAGCAAGCCCGCTCCGGTCAAAGTTGAACTATGACGTCATTTTCCGCGCCGTTTTATAACTGTAGTCTGACTGTAGTTTTAGCAACGGCAGCAGCGGAAGGAAGAGAAAAAAGCCGTTCCGTCCGTGTTAGCCACACTTCCAAATAATTAGCATTAAAAGCCATTTTGTTTGGCTGGACACTTCTCTTTTCGAAGTGAAGGATAGTTTACAGCGCACGTCATTTCCGGTAAGCTTCATTGCGTCGAACTCGCGCATTACATACCTTACGGGCGAACATTAGCAACTGGGTAAAATTTAAAGACCCTCAATACGAAGCAAAGGGTAGAAGAGGCCGATTTTTAACCAGGCTAACTTTAAGCTAGAATAAGCCTATACATTTATTTTAAATATATAATATTTCACTCACGCTGAAAAGTTTAAAGGACTCATGAACGCCTCACGTTCCCAGTTTAATGTGGAGGTGTGCTTGTTTGTGCGAGATGTTCTGATTAGCTTTGGATCTGATGACAACATAAATGAAATTAAAAAAAAACCAAAACTTAAAACAAAAACTATGAAAATTATAGATCAACTAGGGCTGGGCGATAAATGGGTTTTATTTTGTTTTAAAGGTTTAATTTGTGGAAAATCTACATTTCTTTTTCACCAATTCACTCCTTTAGCAGCCATCTTGTTAAGTGTATGTTAAAGCAGTTTATTTGGAATTCAGGTCAACTTTACAAATGGAGCACTAGAGCCAGGCTGCAATCAGTAGTTTTGAAATGTTCATGCAAACTACTATTTTGAAGAAAACCAACTAAAAATCCTGGTAATCTTTTTTTAAACAAGTTTTTTTTTCCTGATAAATTTAAGATGTTTTTTTCTGGTCAAATTCCATCTTTTTCTGCTAATATTATGCCTATCTTATTATATCCTTGTAATTAAACATTCTCGTAGCTTGACCCTGATTCTCCGACAGATCACAGAAGGTATGATTGAAATAAAAGCCACTTTTTGAAAATATTCTGTCATTTATAATTTATTTTTTAGAAAGGGAAGTGAGAAAAGAAATTGATCAAAATCTAAAATGAATTTTAAAATTATATTTAAGCCACATCGCCCAGCTCTAGTCAAAACCTGTTCAGAATCCAGAGCAAAAAATAATCATAATTATCAGTTATTTTACCTCTTAAGATATTTTTTAGTTTAAAAGTCACGACAAATGAAAAGCAGCCACTGACAAATAAGTGATGAGCATGATGATGTACTTCAAATTAAAGGTTACTTTTATTCATCTTTAGCTTCGAGTGAACTAAAAACAAGGAGAGAGAAAAAAATAAAAATAAAATAAAAACCATTCTGGTGTCAGTTATCTACAAAAACAAGCCTCTATATCACATCCATGGTCGTGATCTCACATGATTGGTTCTGAAAATGGAAGAAGAAAAATAAATCTAGTGAATTCACCTTATACCCACCTGTGATCTCCACCCCTTTCCCTCACAGCTAATGTACAAAAGCTCACGTTTAGCATTAAACAGTGCCAGACCTCAACATAAACAGCCAAAGCTCTCTTCTTCATGGCCCCCATCCGCTCTGCCCTGCAGCCAAGTATGATTTACATGATAAACAGGCAAAAAACAACTCTTCTTTACATAAAAAACAGGAAAACATGAAAGGTGGGAAAAGTACATGGTGAATACAGCAACTTTCTCTGGATCATTCGCTCACATATCCACACAAATACAACACAAAAAGCAAAATAAACGTTCAAAAAGTGTTTCATTCAGAGAGAAAAACCCGACTGAACCCTGGTTGTCTTTGTTGCTGTTCAGTGCCGACGAAGGGGACAAGTTTGGGAGGTAGAGAGGAAGGAAGAAATGATAAAAAAAGGTGTTGGAACGACGAAGGGTGGTGAATCGTAGGAAGAGGAAGTCAGCGCGTGTTATTTCTTGGCCTTGCCGGCCTTGGCTGCGTTCCGTGGAGGAGTGACGGGTCTTCCCAGTCCCACACCTCCTCCTCCTCCGCCGCCGTAAGGATACAATTTCTTATCTGCTGGCTTCAAAATCTACAAAACAGAAAAAATAAAATCTTTAATTAAACCAGCAGAGACGGCACAGTGAATAACTTTTAAATGTTTTCTTAATCATTTTCCAGATCCAGAGTTCGTTTTAAAAACTTCAACACTCCCTCAAGTGTTAAGTTATTTATATTAAATTTGTGAGATTATAAGGAACTCCTACAAAAAAATTTGATGCATCAGCTTCAAACTTCTTTCATTAGTGAGCTTTAGCTGATGCAACATTTTCCTTTTTGACATAAAACACATAAAATATGCAAATGTTTACATGATATGGAGAGGAAAGCCATTTAATAAATTAGAAAATTATTGAAAACACAAATTAATTACACAAAGATGGATGTTTTATTTTTTACTACATATGATGATTTTCCACTTACAGCTAATAAGAACATGACATTTAAAATTAGAATATTACATTTCCAGCTGCTACGTTTCGCACTGCAATGTCAAACAAACCAAATCCTTTGAGCAATCTGTTCCCTCCTTCGCCTGAGGGGGCGCTGCACCAAGAACCACCGAAGGAAACGACACAAAACCCTCTGAAGAAGATGCTGAGCGCAACTTCTTTCAGCATGAAATGTAAACAAAAATGGAGTAGTGTTAGATTTTAGCGATTCTGTTTTTGGTAAAATACCAAAAGACATTTCTCCTGCTCGCGTTAGACTCACATTTATTTTGGTTTTATTTACCCAGAATGCCCTACGCTGTAGTCCACTTCCTGCGTAATTAAACTCTGATGCGGATTAAAAAAGCAAACTCTGGTCCACCTGCAAACCTCGGTCTCGGTTCAGTTCAAGTGAACTCTGTTTGATGCCAACCTGAACCAGAGACTGCAGGAAGTATAGAGAAATTCTACAACTAAAATCTGATGTTACTCCATTTTTGTTTACATTTCATAAAGAAGGAAGTTGAACTCAGTGTCTTCTTCAGAGGCTTTTGTGTGATTTCTTTAAAAGGTTCTTAGCATAGCGCCCCTACAGGTGAGGAGGGGAACAGATTTCTCAAAGGGTTTGGTTTGGTTTGACACAGAACATTGTGAAAGAGAACTGCAGCAGCTGAAAATGTAGCAAATGTCACAACTCTGGTCCTCAATCAAAACGATTCTACCAGATTATCAGATGTGAAAACACTAAATATTCAGTGTTGTATTGATCAACATTTGGCTTTCTAAAGGTCTGAATAGATCAACTCAAAAATGATGAAAGAAGAGAACAGAGAACAAGCGGAATAAGTGATGCAGAACACTTGAAGCTAAAGTAAATCCGTCTGCTTGGGAGCAAATATTAAAGAAATGATCGAGCATTAGACTTTCTGCTTTACCTGGAAGGAGCACATGAGCGTCTCATCCACACTCATCATGGCACCAGCGTTGTCAAACTCTCCACAGTAGTTGGGAGCTGAGAAAAGAGTGACGAGTTGCCTCTTTGCGAAAAACTCATAACCGTCTTCAACCACCTTAGGCGAGAGAAAACCAGAGTTAAACCGAGGCGAACAGAAAAGGAGGAATCAGAAGTGGCATCAGGAAGACGGGAAGTTTTAGAAAATTACTGCTGATCATAAACTAGTAAGAACCTTTTAATCCCGTCAGCTCTTCAATGAGTAGAAGCATGCAGGAACACAAGAGGTTTCTGTGTCGCCACGTTTACAACCACAACTTAATTATGCCTCGCTTACGCCATCAAATTCAAATATTACACACACGCTTTCACCATCCATCACTCCGAGGAGGAAAGCCTTGGGAACACAAAGTTCCTAATCAGTGCTCCTTTCTATAAAACTTAATATTTCTGGATTTTAGAGAGTTCTTTTAGATATTTCTACATCATTCGGGTTTGGGAGTGTAACATATAAAAACCAGAGACTGTAAGGAAGTTGCAGGAAGAAATATCCAGCTCATTTTTGCCTGAAACCAATAATGGACAATTTGAACATTAACTCTGCTCTGATGCACATAAAATTTTACAAAGTATTTTTGGTCTTGTTTCTAATGCAAATTTAAATAAGATAAAATTAACTTACAAGTAACTTTTCAGCAAGAAATAGGAGCTTGTTTCAAGTAAATAATTTCTTAATATTGATGGATAAACTTCTAGTTCCACAGTCAGATTATTTTACTTTTAACAAGACGTTTCTCCCACGTTTGGAAAAGTAAGAGGTAAAAGGTAAGAATCAACATTCTCTATGAAATACACAAACTAATCACAAACATTGGAAGCAAAGCACCTTGAAGGTGACCTACGATGTTTTGCTGAACAGGTTTGAAAAGATATCAGGGCTTTTTATTACTTTAAGTCCAAATAAGCTGCTGCTGGCCACGCCCCCCATCTCAATGTTTATACTCGCATGTTTAAAATGGCTGCAAACAGATGGACAATTATACAACTGTACATCTTTGAAAAGCAGAAGTGGAGACTCCTGCACATCTGGCAATAATCCAACAAGTGGTGTCTGGATGGTAAGTCAACAACAAAAAAACTCGTCTTTTCCAGCAGACATTGTGCAGCAGTAACACCAGCTGACCAACCATGCTGGAGCTCAGCTTGGGTTGCTAGGTAACGGCGCAGTGTGACTTAATGATGGAGAGGTTTTTGAAACGGCTCGTTTTCCAGACACCAAAAAACATGAACTTATTGCCAAAAACTGGATGGGTGTTTTTTTTTTTTTTTTGCTCAATTGCTTTTTGGAATCTTAAATGGAAGTACAAAAACATGCACAATTTTAATTTTGCATAACAGGTTCTCTTTAAAGCCTAAAATGTGAACTCTCTTAATAATTTTGTTTAAAAAAATTCTGTTTTTGTGTTGTTGTTACTGGTATAAAATATTTAAAGACTGCTTATGCCCTGAAGGCCATAAGGAAGACATTTTGAACGCTGTACTTGTATCTTTTTATAGTTTTTAAAGGAACAGCTTTACAAAAACAGGAGATCAATCAAATGTTTGAATATTGGATAGAAAATATTAAATAATATAATTTGATTTTTATACATGGAAATGCCCAAATTCCAGAGTTTATGGAGTTTTACAGGAGTTCTGATACATGTTACCTATTGGGTCTATTTACAAAAACCAAAGAGAAAATCACTAAAAAAAGAAAACATTTAAAGATCTACTTGATGTACCCGGCACATTAGGTCATGTAAAAAATAATCACAAATATAGTAAGCTGAACACTTTAAATCCTAAAATGTAAATTCTTTAATAATTTTGTTTGTTTAAAAATATTTTAAATCTCCAGCCTTCATGATGTTTTCTCTGCTTCTGATAGAAAATATTTAAAGATGACCATGAAGGTCACAGAAGAAAAAAAAACAACAACAAAAACTGCAATCAGCTTTACAAAAATGCAAAATGGACCCAAATTTAAATTGGGACATGAGATAAATTAAATATATTCCATACATCCTGGTGCATTTTTTCTATCCTGTGTCTAAACAGAACAGCACATTATGATAAAACATTTAAAATCTACCTGATGTGCCCTGCATATTAGGTCCATGTCATGTTTGTGCAAAAATTTGGCCACCACATCCGCCCCAAATGTGAAGGAGACGCCGCGGTCGTTCTCGCCCCAGCCCAGCACGTCTTTGTCCGGGTCGGCCCACAGCAGGTCGCACAGCAAGCCTTGGTCCGGAACGTCTGTGGGCCGCATGACTCTGCGGATCTGCTCCATCGACTGCAGGTCCGGAGACAAACCTGGAGGAAAAATAAAAAACTGTTTCACTCTTTTTCATCTTTTCTTTTTTAAAAGAGTAACAGGAGAACCAGGCCTACCTCCATGACAGCAGAATATCTTCTCATCTACAATAGCAGCCACAGGTAAACAGTTGAAGCAGTCTGTGAAGGTTTTCCACAGCTTGATGTTATACCGTCGCTTACCTGGAAGCAAAGAAAGCATAAACATGCAGCAGCTCCTTCACATCTCAACGCCACTGAAGTCACTAAGTGGTACTCACACTCATCATAAAAGCCGTAGATTCGGTTAATGGAGGCGCACTCGTGGTTTCCGCGCAGCAGGAAAAAGTTCTCGGGGTATTTGATCTTATAGGCTAGAAGCAGACAGATGGTCTCCAGCGACTGCTTCCCTCTGTCCACGTAGTCGCCCAGAAACAGGTAGTTGCTCTCTGGAGGGAAGCCTCCGTATTCAAAGAGTCGGAGCAGGTCGTAGTACTGACCATGGACATCGCCTGCAGGGGGCAGCAGAGGCACACAGACGTCAAACTGCCTCAACATGCAGCATTTACAGCTAAATCAACCTTATTTTAACACATTTTCTGGTTTATTACGAGTTGTTTTCCATTTAATTTGATTTTGCAACGCTGTAACCCAAGAGTGTTGAAAAATTTAGGAATAAATTAGGACAAAACAGGAGGGAAAAAATATCTGGTTTCAAATGTTAATTTAAGCTTTTATTACCAAACTGTGTTGGAAAATCAAAAATATTCAAGGATTTTATGCAGAAATCACAACACTTTCCAAACCTTGAAAATCTTAGAATGAAATTCAAGCATTTTCAAGAATTTCCCTATTTAATTACTGTATTAAGACTTGGCTAAGTACAGCAAGTGTTTTCAAATAAAGACTGACCTGGATCCTGTTTTTAGTCACTGAAAATAAACAAAATATTTTTTTAATTTTTCTTCAAATCGAGCAGAAAATAAAACTAAAACTGGATACCTTTCATTTAACAAGGAAAAACCAGTTGAATTTCTTAGATAAAATACTTTATTTGTTTAATAAAAATAGCTCACGCTTTGTTTATTGTTAAGTAGGTAAAAAAAAAGAAAGAATATTTTGTTGTTTTAAAATGAGTTTTTTTTTGCTGCTGTAAACCATCTGATAAGACTGATGAAACTAAAACTCACCACATATTTTTAAAGGAGCCTCTAATTCGAGCAGGATTGGCTGACTCAGGAAGATTTCCCTGGATTTGAGGCAAAGGCCACGGATCTCGTTCTCCGTCAGCTGGACGTTCTTCCCCGGCCGGGAGCCTTTCACTGCGACAAGAAAAAAAATCAATAAGATCATTTATGGGGGAAACATCAGGACAAGCGTGTACTGTGAGCCTTAAAGGAGGCCAAACAAAGATTGACATTCAGCATTAAAATGTGATGCTTGGATTGTGCAGCAGACCACCAGACTGGACAGCTAACACCTCCCACCAGCCAAATGCTGTCAAATTCTGTTAGCAGTTCAGACTTGCAGCAGTTTCCACAGGTACTCGCTTCTTCTTTCCTCTTTACACGTATTCTGGAAACGAGAAGACTTTGGCAAAGAGAAAACCCTGATATATGGAAAATGTCTTTTAAATGAGGTCGCTCTGTTAAAGCCGAACATGTGAAACCACTTCCTCTTTAGTCTGACGTTTCCGGCATTATTAGAAGCTTTTCTGTGTGATTGCATGAAGCAGAGTTAGTTTGGTTGTAATAAACTTAAATCCCGTGTATCTCACAGTAAGCGCACATTCCGTCCTCGCCTCGTTCGCTCGCGTTATCTCAGGAATTCAGCAGGTTTATCGAGTGTCTGCTTATCATGCGTTTTCACACGTACCACACACACCGAAGAGGGAAAGCACACCGCCATGATGGACACAGAAACTGTCATTTCCCAGGATTTTAACCACTTCTGATCTAAACACGTTTTCAGCTGCGTCACATGAAAACCAGGCGTGTAAAAGTGCAAAATGTTTGCGCCCTGAAGCTGCAGCGGTTTGGAGTCGGGTCAGTTCGTATCAATGACTGAATCAATAATGGTGCAATCAATATGCAGCCGTGAACTAAAGGAGAGCCCAACAAACCCAAACAGATTTTTTAAAAAGTCCAAACTTAATGATTTCCATTTCTATGATTGATCATTTTTTTCTCTTTTCTCTCTAGTTATTTGGTCTAGACTAGCCAATTTTTAAAAATAATTTTGTTTACAGAGACTTCCTAATTTATTTTTGTTGTTTCTGTTTCGTGAATGTTTAAAATGTTTTCCAGTTCCAGTGTTAAATGTTCATTTTAATGTAAAAGTAAAACTTTGAGAATCTGTTATTGTCTTTATTACAATTATATTAATTGAAAATGGTCCCAAAACAACAATCTGATTATTTATCGCAATAACGTCAGGGATAATTCATCATCGTCCAGCAAAATTTATTTTGCCCGATTAAGAAACGATAAAAGCTTTTTCTTTCTCCTGGGAAAAATTAAATAAATGATGAGAATAAAACAACATCTTCAAATGTTTTCTAGGGATGTAAAAATAATATTAAAAAAAGAGCTCACTATTATTAAAATGTCTTTTAGGTATTATAAGAGAGGAGTTAGTAGCATGGGCCCATTTTTCTGCATCATTTTATCCATCTAAACTCAAGTTTTATCTTTAAAAATCAAACGTTTTGACAGTAAAACTGAAACCAAAACCTAAAATGTAACAAACGCTTTTTAAGATTTAAATACATTTAGGAAAAAATGGTTTCCAATAACAAGTCAAACAGCCAACAGCAGGTAGATGATCTTGTAAGCAGAAAGACTAAATATTTAAATACAATATTTAAATATTTAATGCCACTCAGGTTGACATTAAGATGCTTTTATTGTTTTTACTGCAGGGGCGGTTACCAAGGCAACACATTTTACAACAGATCTTTATTGAGAGTCGGATTTTTGTACTCAATTACTCTTGATTATTCTGAAGATTCTGCAGATTTTTCATTTACATACATAAGCTGCAATCTTACAAACACATTAAAAGTTTTAGACAAACAACAGCAGTTCTTTAGAATATGCTTTTTTACTTAAATGTTTAGATTATAAGTACAGTTTTGGTTTGATTAGAGCTTTGAGCATGATAAACTCATTAAATCACCTTTTTTGAGTCTGTTTACTTCAGTTAATCATTGAATTAGTTGTCAATTATTTTAATAATAATAATGGTTCATCGGTTCAATCATTGTCAAATGTTTTAGGCTTAAAGTTTCTTACCTTTGTGAGTTGCAAAGGTAAAATGTTTTTTAAAATATTCTGCATTAAGCGGCAATAAAGTCTAAAATACAGTTACAGACTTGGAACCGTTTGCTGAAAATCTGTTTGCTTCTTGTTTATTTCTGCCATGAAGCATTTGATATTCTGTTTCGTCAATTAAAAAACATAAGATAAAAGTTTACCAAAAACAGACAATTTATGGCCCACAGGATATATTTAACCTAATGTACTGTAGATACCACATACACCTCAGAAATGCAAGGTTGTTTAGGTCAGTCACAATAAATCTACCCTGATGTTATTGCGATAAATAATATTGCTGTTTTAAGACTATTTTTCAAATAGTACAATGGTAATAAAGGCATAATAATGCAAGAAAACTGTCTCAAAGATCAATAAACTTTACATTTCAATCAACATTTAACGCTGGAGCTGGAAGACATTTCAAATATTCAAAATAAATAAAAAATACAACAAATAAAATTAATTATTTAGTCGCTAAACAAAATTGTCTTTCAACAAAACGGCTAATTGAGACCAGAATGAAGACTTTTATCATCCAGCTTAAGTAGAAATGGAAACAATAAACTATGCAAATGGAAAAACAAACTCAACTGACTTCATGCAACAGGCCTAGTGGTTGTAGTTTTATTACAATTAGAAATATCTATTCTCAGTAGCAACATATAAGACGATTTTATATTTTCTACATCTTGTAAAAACATCTAAACAGAAAGTCAACACTTGTATCAATAGATAAGCCAAAAAAAGGGAAATAAATCAGGTTAAAATTAGTAAATGCATCACTAAAAATATGGTAAATACTAAAGCTAAGTTTTAAACGTGAAGCTGTATTTATAACAGAGCAGGAATCACCAAGTGGAGGCAGAAGGACGGCAAAGTGACGGAAAAGGCAGGGAAAAGTGGATATAAATACCAGCCTGCTGCTTGTTGCTTTAAAGCGGGATTACCACAGGCTAATCCCTGACAGAGCTTACTCCAAAGTTAGCCTCAGAGTCAGTGGGCGACAGCGAGGGGTTCACAAAAGGCTTTAACACACTCTGAAAACAAAACGCTGCTGCAGTGCAACAGGAAAACCGCGGTCGGTAACCGGGCCACAAACAGCCGCGGCACTCAATCAGTTTGCTTCACTTCAGATCTGAGCAGCTAATCCGATTGTTTCTGCTAATTATCCAAACAGGTTTAATTGGTTTGGTCCAGCAAACAGGAAGCTGATGGAAATAAAACATCTATCAATGCTGCAATTCAGCAGCAGCTGCAGCAGGCGTGTCGTTCCTTCATTATCTGGAAGTTTGGATCGATATTGCCGAGGAGTTTGACCCAACAATAAAAGCAGAAGCACCAACGGGGGTAAAAAAAAAAGAACCAAGTGTTACATAACAGGATATAAATACTGCCACTATCAGCCCTGTTTGTTTTCTCCTGTGCTTGGCAGACAATCTTATCACGGTCCAAGTACAACAATCCATGGACAAACACTCCAGCATGTCCTGCAGTCAAAGTCAAACTCCCAGCAGGCGATTTCAGAACCGAACGATCCCGACCAGCGCCTTCATTAGAAGGTAAACAAACACAGAACTGCGTTTCATTACAGTCTGGGAGAACGCAGAACGTTACCATCTGACCCCAAAACAACAAATAAACTGATAGAATAACATGTTGAAGAGCATAAAAACATCAAAATATGAGCTTTTAGATGATATTAGTGTGAAAAGCTGAAGCTATAACCAGACCTGTCAGGATAACAAATGTTACTGGGTGATAAATTGTTCTCAAAGTTAAGATAAACAATGTTGTTGTTTTGAGACCATTTCTGAGTAATACAGTGGTAATAAAGGTATAATAATGCAAGAACAAACTCCCAAAGATGAATGAACTTTAAACACTAACGAACATTTAACTCTGGAACTGGACAACATTTTAAATATAGAAAAATAAATAAATAAAACAAAAAAAACAACAAATAAAATGAATCATGAAGTCTCTGTAAACAAAACTGCCCTTTAAAAAAAGGATTAACTTTTACCAAACTGAAGACTTTCATCATCCAGTTTCTGGTAGAAAGAGAAAAACAATAAATCATAAAAATGTAAATTATTGAGCTTGTTTTAATTTATCATGCAATTAATTAATTTATTGCAACTAGCCTAACCAGTTCGTGGTTTAACAATAAGTAACTGATAAAATAATGTGTTGAAGAGTACAAAAACATTTTAAAAATGAGTTTTTAAGACGATATTAATGTGAAAAGTGTTTTCTAAAAACAAGGTTTCACCAGCTCAGGTTCAAGACCTTTTGAAGACCATTATGAACAAAATATAAGGCCTATATCATGATAAAAATGTATTAAATGAAGCCAAACAATGATAAATTTGCACTTAAGATGGCAAAAAGCTAGCTAGGCTATATTAGCATCTAGTTAGCGGTAGCCTCAACCACCTTGGTGTGTCTGTGCAACTCAAACTTTTCTGTGGGAAACGTCCCGTAAGAATAAAAAACAGAATATCCACTATTAAATAGTCCAGAAAACAAGACATTTAAGACCTACAATTAAAAGATTTAAGGCTCATTCACATTTTTTTAAATTATGAATTCAAGACATTTTAAGGCCTTGATTTAAGATTTTATTAATGATGAGTGGAAACCGTAACCATAAAATCTGGAAGTGATTAAATGAACATTTTCAATGAACTAAAAAGAGATAAAGAGCCTGAAATCCTGAATCTACAGTCGGAATAAAACAGTTTCATATTCTACTGTCCTCTAATCGTCCATAAACATAAAACTAACTTTAATTTATGCTTCTAAACAAATTTTTAATGAGTTAGAAGAATAAATAAACTTGCAGCATCTCTCCTTAGTATAAAATTAGTTGACTTAAATTATTTTTAAACTCAAGTATTTTTCTCTGCTGATGTTTCCAGATTTAAGGTTTCTCACTGCCTAAATCTCAGCAAGGCTAAAAAGTTAAACCAGTTTAGGTCCAGATAAAATAGATCTGACTGATATTTGTGTTACATAAATAAAAGGAACTTGACTCACCAAACCAACCACTTTCCTGTGGAAGAGCAAAACAAAACTATTTTTATACCAACAGCTTTTTCTGAAAAAGCTTTAAAAAAAGTTGTAATAATAAAAAAGGCACCAAGTGTGAATATTTTCTTTACCCAACTTAAATTATTTCTATGGCTGCCGCTAGTTATTTGTTATCATAAATCTTTGAATATTTGACTATTTCTTCAAAAAATTATTTAGATCGTTTTTTTTAAAATAAAAGCTCATTTCTTGCATTTTACAACAAAAACTTTTTTGTAGAAATCTATAAATTGTATGATAAAAAAACTAAATAAAACTGAGCTCTTCTTAAACATTTACAAACACAAAGTCATACGTATTCAGTGTGAAATATTACTGGACTTACCTAGAAATACATAAAAAGTTTAGTCTTGTGTCTGAGTGCAAAATGAAACATTGGATTTCTGGTGTTTTTTACTCAAATTGGACTCAGACATTCAAATTATTTACACCAATATATATTAAAATAGGATGTAGGGAAATTTATTTTACCTGTCGTATAAAATTTGCATATTAAAACCTGCAGGCAGCTGCAGCTTCAAACGTCGAACAAAAGGGAAACAGAAATCAGCCATCAATGGATTAAATTAATGAATTATGTTTTTCCTTCATGGCTTTTCAGCAGTTCTTTTCTCTAAGGCAGGGTGTCAAACTCCAGTCCTCGAGGGCCGCTGTCCTGCAACTTTTAGATGTGCCTCTGTTGCGCCACACCTGAATAGAATAATTAGGTCATTAAGGCTCTGGAGAACTGATCTACACAAGAAGAAGAAGAAGAATTAAACTATTTCATTCCAGTGTTTTGTACCTGTGGCACATCTAAAAACTGCAGGACCTTGAGGACTGGAGTTTGACCCTTGTGCCCTAAGGTATCGTTTGTTAAAAAATAAAATGATAATACCATATCAGCGTCCCAAACTTTGTTTAACTTAAAGTAAATACTTTTGGAGACTTTGGCCTTTGGAGAGGCCGTGCTCATTGGGGAGGAATCAGACCTGCTGCTGTTTGTTCTGGAAGAACGGTGCAAACAGAACCAGCCAATGAGCTCGGGTTCTGACCCAATTAAAGGGACACACACAGGTGGAGGACGCACACTAATGGGGAAGAAAACTGTTAACTTTTGTAAAAACATTTAAAGAATAATTAACAGATTTTTAATTTTTCAGCTCACAAAAACTCTGAATTAAGTTCTTTAGATAATTAAAGAGCACATATTCAGTTTTATTGCAGAAATCCATCTTTTCCTCCCCCAGTTTAGTCAATAAAGCTGTAAGGAAGAAAACTAATGACGACGTTCCAGAGAAAAAGGTAGACCACAAAACGTCACTGCTAAAGGAGCTGGCCGCAACAAAGCATTTTTATAGAAAATTGAGTGGAAGGAGAAACAAACAGTGGTAGCCCCATGTGTAGAGATATAATAGGGATGCTCAGATTGCAGTTTTCTGGCCGATCCCCGATCTTTAAAGAGTCTGACCTACTGAATCTAATTTTGGCCAATACCATTTTTTTTAATCTGAAATGTTGCTAAATGTAGCAAGAAAGCTACAGAGTTGGCAACAAAGGGGCAACTATTGCTAACTGCAGACGTTCAGATAATCAAAAATGGTCTCAATTAGGTCTGTTACCATAACAAATTTTACTGGACAAAAAAAATAGTCCCTGAAGTTATTACAGTAAATGATAAAATAATAAGTAATTTAATGGCATAATAATGCCAGAACTCATTCTCAAAGATCCAAAAACTTTCAATTCTAATGAACATTTAACACTGGAACTGGAAGACATTTTAAATATCCAAAAATAAATCAACAAAATTACTCTTTAAAAAAGGCTGAGACCAAATCCCCAGATTTAAGAGCTTTATCATCTAGTTTTTGTAGAAAGAGAGAAAAGGGAAAAATTATAAATCATGCAAATAGAAATAATTGAGCTTGTTTTATTTTATCATGTGATTTAAAACTCAAGATAACATTATTATCATTTATTATAATAATTTATGGACAATTTATCATCCAGCAAAACTTTTTATCGTGTGTCCACAGAAATAAAAAAAAAATCTGAATTACTTTGCAGGAACAATTTCATTGAACTAGTTTCCCTGAACAATGCAACATAATAATGGGTTTCCAAGCTTCTTTTAGAAAACTTAAATCTCTCCACCCAAAACTTCACACTAAACAAAAACCTGAGGAGATGATTCTGAAAAGGACAAAGTGCTGGAAGAGTTAGTCAGCTGTTTCCTTTCAAACGCTCCTTCAGAGCAGACGTACATCATGTTTATGCTCTGCTGGCTCCCAGTTATGTGGCATAAACAAACACCAGAAAACACACCTGCAGTCGCCGTGAGCCGACGGTGATTCTGCTGTTTTCTCAGTGATAACAGTGAGTTGTTAGGCTGTGTCCTTGTTGTGTATCCACTCACGCATGAACAAACTGCAGCTTTTTGTTTCACATCTTGCATATGAAACGATAAATCACTTAAGCCGATACGTCTGGTGAAGTATTAAGCTTTGGAAAAAGTCTGAAAATTGCAGTAATTAGCAGCCAATTTATGGTCCACAAGCACTACGGAGGTGTTTTACTGCACTAGTTTGACTCTAAACTTTTCCTCTAAATGTAAAACCTGAGTTGAAAGATTAACAGCGTGGGGAAAAAACAAACTGTTTATTCCTAAAAGCATAAAACTAACGTGTGGTGCAGATTTTCACAATACATGGAAATTAGTGATCATGCTTTCTGAATGTGTGACACATTTTTGCAGAATGTTTTTACCACTTCCTGAATCGGGGGAAGTTTAAGTTTGATCAGCACAAGTTTTGTTTCTACAAATATAAACACCAACTCCAGCAGTAAAACATCACAGACGCATCAAAAAGCTAGAGATCACAATCTGACAGGTCAAATAATGATTCCTCTTCCTAGTCAAAAAACTTAAACCAACAGCGTGGACTTCTAATACTCTTGTTTAGGCTTATTATGAGAAAAACAACACAAATATAAGTGATATGTAGGCCTGTCATGATTACAAATTTTTCTGGACGATAGATTTTTCAAGTAAATTTTGCAATAAATGATAATATTGTTATCTTAAGACTGTTTTCAAGTAGTATGTTGGAATTTCACCCTATCAAAAAACCCCAATAAACTTTAGTTTTGTAGAGAACACTTAATACTGGAACTGGAAGATATTTTAAATATCCAAAATACAACATACACAATACATAAAAATAAATAAAAGTCACACACACCAAAAACCCATAAATAAAATGGGCTTTGATGTCTTTTCAAAGAATATTATTTATATTTATCATGCGATTAATTGATTAATTGTGACGAGCATCTTTAGAAGCACAAATCTGTTGCTTGTGAACCTTGAACTAAACCTTTTTCTTTCCCTCAACTTCCCATTTTTAGCAATGTTCTTTATTCCTGTTTATCTAAACTTAGGGCTTCAATAGGTTACAAGGATTCAAATTAAATATTTCAATAGCTCTCTTTGTGAATGTGAAAAGCTATTTACACCAGAAGCAGCAAATTAAAGAGGATGTGAGCAAAAAGTGATCATGTTAGTTAATACAATGATTTTCATTAGTCTTGTTTATAGTATTTACACAAAATAAATAAATTCAATTATTTACGCTTCCAGTTAGGATTTCGTTTTCTACAAGACAAAACTAGTTTAGCAGATTCATAAAAATAGGGGGGGAAAAAATGTGATGTATCCACAATACGTCACTGTAACGTCACGCATTTCTTTTAATTTGCCCACCGAAATGCATCTCCAATGAAAACAGAGTGAGAATAGGCTGTGATAAAAAGGGAACTGTCTGGACAAATTTATTTAATAGAAATAAATCTATGAAACGCAGAGCTGATTCAGTCTCAACCTTTGATCTGGCAAAATCCAACCCTGCCAATACGAGTCTGCCAACCGGTCTAATCTAGGCTACTTCACCGCACACAGCACCGATCTCCCGGGTAAAGGTCTAAAAACAATTTACCATCATCGAAAGAAAATAAAGCTTCACACTGGTTTGGATTCCCCTTACCTTCCAAAAGACGTTGAATAATAGAGTCGATGTTTAATTTGTCCGGCTCCGCCATTTTCTGAATTTTCTGACGTTATCGGGAAGTGAGACCTCGGTTTTATGCGTCGCACCTCTTTAAAATTCAAAACAGAGAACAAGAGAAGATGGACCAAGTGTTATTAATTTGCTTTACAGATGTAGTCGGTCGCATTCAGAAGCAAACGACACCGACAAAACCGAGCAACAGGAGCACAATCAATGAGCTAATCCGAGCTAAAGCTGCTACCCAAGTAGCATAAGCTACACTTTTTTTTAGTAGCATCGGCACAACTGTACCGCGGCTGCTAAGCGCTGAAATAACATATTAAGATAATAAAATGTTCCCGAACCTTTTCTCTAGAGCGGTATCTGCCCTCCCGGTACGGAAAACGATGAGTTCTTTATTAACAAGGTAAAATCTTGGCCCGGTTTTCTCCTGCTTTGTCCAGGTCGCTCCACTCTTCGGCCCCAGGAACTTTAAAAGAGGGCCGTTTCAGCCGAGCGTCTACGGCGACATACGAGGCTGAATCAAACCCAACTCTTCCCAGCTTTCTCAGACGCTGATTGGTCACTCAAACCGATTCCTTTGCATCTGATTGGCTATTTGCTATGTCTGTCTTAAAAATAAACTCCACCCACAGCAGTTTTTAACGGCTGCAAAGGTGAGCTCATGAAAACCTTTAAACGTCGCCACCTAGTGGTAAAACTGATAGTTGCAGAATTTCATGATTTATTAAAAACACACCTGATTGTTTTTTTTTTACTTCTCTAGACTTTATTTACCCAACAATTTCATTTCATTTTAAGTTGTCTGAAAGTGTATAATATGTGTTTTAAAAACTTGCTTTAAATATGAATAATAGTTGGACTGACCAAATCTTTTCACCGTATTTGTCAGCATAAACAACGTATAGTCATTAATGCATGCTAATAAAAAATGGACAGAAATTGATCTGATGTAATATTCTTCTGTTAAATGTAATATTTTCACTAGGTATAAGTAGGAAAACATCATAATAAGCAGAAAAAAAACTTGAACACATGATCATCTGTGTAATTAACCCATATAATGTACTTTAACTAGCCAGCTTGCAAGATTATCATTTATGGATTGGTAATTCACTTTGAATTCTTCAATCTCAAAGGGCTCAATACAATTTAGAAAGAAACCAAATGCAATTTGCATTCGCATTAGACAATGCTTAACTAATAAAAATGGAACAAATCTGAGTTTAATGCTTTAGTTATCCTCTGAAAAAAAATTTCTTAAAAAATAACACCTGTATAAAGTAAAATAATATTTAAAAACATGATTTATACATTTAAAATATTAATGAAACAAACCATAATTATGCACACTCCATCTATTAGTATAACCTCTCACAAAGATATTTAAAGCTTACAATCTGTTATTACAGATAATCTGCTCTCATACGTAAAAAAAACACATTTTGGCATTTCTGTTATTTTATATAGCAGCTCTTTGCTGCTCTGACATTTCACAAGGTTGATGCATCCAGAGAGAGAAATATTAGGACATTCTTTTTGCCTAATCTCAGCAGATCAGACGTCACCAACTCCTCGAGAGCAACTGTCCTGCAACTTTTGTTCCAGCACGTCTGAACCAGATTACCAGGCCTGTGCAACTCAGTCTCTCAAGCTTGTGGTTACATTATGGCTTGGATTGACTCTTATGATAATATCTTATGCAGTTCACTTTGGTGTAACGACAGGAAAGCTGCAGTGAAAAAAGCCTTTCAGGATGCATTCAGTCTTCCTTGGGCTTTCAAGATGGATATCTGCACGTTTTCTCAGTTTTTTCATGCTTTACTGAGCAACTTTACATTTAAATTTATGTGCTTTATATGTTTGTATGAGCCAGGAAGTGTAATAGTGAACGCTTTAAATGTTATAACACAAACTGACACAAGGTTTACGTTAAGCCACGGGTGTCCAAAGTTTGGTCCGGGGGCCATTTGTGCTGTTAAAAATTGAGCACACTTAGTTTTCAAGCTCTAGTTTAAAGTGCGACTTCTTGTTTGTTTTGTCTGAAATCAGATTTTTTTCGTGTGTGTTGTTCATTCTACTGAATTATGTGACGACAGTCAGATTTTTGTGTTTTTTACGACTCCAAAGCGACTCGCATGCACAGGAGAAGAAGGTCAACATCACAAATCTGCGCTCTGTTTACAGAAGTAATGATAAATGCCGCTGTCAAGAAATGATAAGATAAAAACAGCTAATAAAAAAGTGCAACTAATAGCCACAACGTTTAGCAACAGCGTCTAAGTTTGGGACTGTGATGTGATGCGCTTCACTGATGGACTCCATTAATAATGTCATGATTATGATTTTTTTTATGCCATTTTTTACGTCCGTCCGGCTTCTTCTGGTGCAGAATGATGATTCACATAATGACGTAAAAGCCGGATTAAATGTGACATTATTCAGACTGCAGACGATTTGAAGACAATCGGATACGTATCTGAATTAGTTCCACATATGGAAGTGGAACAAATTGGATTTTTTGGATCAGAATCGGGTCGCATGTGGGCAAAGAAACCTGATTTGTGATTAAGCAGACTTTAACAGCTGGATTAAATGGGAGATGATGGATGGATGGATTTTGTCACCCAGCAGAAAGCTGAACGTTTGTTTTATCTTTTCTGTGTAGAACGTTCTCCATCGCAGGGATGATTGAAAACACAGTTTGTTTCATTCATGAGAGTCGGAGTTCTGCTCCTGATCAGCTCAGATGTCACTGAGACGGTTTCCAGACGCTAAGCGGCCCCTCATTGAAGAGGTTTGTTTGTCAAAGCACCATCATGTCAAAAACTAATTTATGGATATATGACCTTAGTTTGAACTCAACCATGGGGTTTGCAGATTCCTGCAGTAAGTTGATAAATATTCATTTTCATATTCATAGAATTTTTCCCCTCTTGCCTGGACAACTATAAACAAAACAACGTTTTTATAAAATTAAAAAAGGCTGATTTCTGCATAAAAGGGAGCTGGAAATCATTGAGCATTTGAAGCATAAAATCTGCAAACAACACAGATTGTTTTCCACAATCTGTGTGGATTTTTTTGTGTTTGTATTCTCGGCAAGACAAACTCGATATGAAATGCTCGGGTTTCATGTTTATTTATTTAGTCAGGTTTTTCCAAAATCTGCTCTGGAATAAAACATTTTTTATATAAAATTGAATTAACCCTTTTAGAAGATGTTTTAAAAACAGTGAAAATTTCCTTGTTAGATTATTTTGTTTAATGTCATCTATAGTTGTGTCTGTATCTCCTGATGTTTTATTTATTTATTTTTTCTTCATTTATTGAAGTTAATCTCCATAAGCAAAGTATCCAGAAATTTTACTAAAGTAAAAGGAGCAACGCGTCAGGAACATATTACTTAAGTAAAAGTAAAAAGTACAGCGTAGTAAAACTACTCCTACAAGTAACTTTTTACAACCCGACTCTGATTATATGCTAATTTCTAATTTAATAGCATTCCAAGACTGAACAATAGGGTTCAATCTCAAAGTTTGGGTTAAAAACACAAAAAGCAGAAAAAAGCTCAACATTGTTCCTTTTTTCTTTGAAATTTAAATGTCGTACAGAGTTTTGAGTGAGCTTGTGTTTATGTAGCAGGACAATAACATTAAAAATAAAACCCCCATATTTTAATTGTTCAAAAAACAAAGTTTCCTACAAAAGTCCAAACTCAAGTTGAGTTGAGATGACTCAAACAATTCAAAGAGTAAAAAACCAAAATTCAACCCAGTTATCTTGTTTGGTTGATTCAGTTGGCACAACAACATGGCCAGCTGGTTTAATGTCTTTTTTCCCTTATTTTTTAAATAATGTCTAATGTCAGAATTAATTAGATGAATTCAAAGTAAGAATCAATGTCTGCAGATTATTGCTGGTGAAAATAGGAAAGTTACTCCAGTAAATGTAACTGGTTCCAATCCGTTCCACCATTGATCAAAAAGGTTTAATCTCCAAGTTTCAGTTAAAAACAAAAGAAAAGTCAATATTTGTACTTTTTGTGGTTTGAAATAAAGATGTTGTAATATTACAACACTTCGTCTTATAGGGTTTAATCTAGCTTGTGTGTTTATTATGTAGGTCAGTAAACACCATTCAAATCCAGCGAAGGATGGTTAAAAATAAAGTTTCCTATAAAACTCAGATTGAGTTGAGATGATTAAAAAGATAAATTATGTTGGGAAAACTCTTTAATTTGAAGAACAGGATGGAAATTAAATCTTATTGTAGATAAAGACTTTCTCAATTATCTCTAATGGTGGATGGAAGTTGGCCCAACCATTTGGGCAGATTGGTTGTTTCCTCAATAAATTAAATAAAATAATAATTAGATTAATTCAAAGTGAGAATCAGACTTACTACAGTTAAAAATCAGAACATTAATGAACATTTGTCTCATTCTATCCAAATCTGTCCATTTTCCTGTTTTCTCTGTCAGATTATTTTCAATGATTAATTTTGATGTCATGCAAAGCAAAACTACCAACACGTCTATTTTTAAAGCCGACATTCCTTGTTGTTTCTTCATTCATCTTTCTCGTGATCCATGAAACCAACAAGATGAGTCAAGACCTCACGGTCTCTGCTTCTCGTCTTCGTCATCAATTTCGACACAGACAGGTGTGGAGGCAGCTGGGATAGCTATGGAAACCTGCGTGGGATTTGTTTGTGCCGACTGGATGTGCTGATGGGAAAAACTGGCAATCTTCCAGATGATTCACTTAGTGGTTAATTTTTCTCAACTTGTGATGGACACAAATGGAGAAACAACGCAGCATCACTGTTGTGACAGAATAAAAACATGAAAGAGATTTTATTCCTTTTTTTTCCAAGAAATTTGTGACCTCTGTTTCCAGAAAGAGGGGAAAAAGAGGGGAACATGTTCAGGTCAGAACTGGTTTCAGCTCCATATTTCCTCTGTGTTTCTCTGGCTGGAGTGGAGCTCCACCTACTCCTGCCATTCCTCTATAAGTAACGTTTGTTTCCTCGCACTGCAGCTTCCAGACGGCCGAGCATCGGGAAACATCTTCAACTAAAACCTCTAAACCTCTACAGGCGTTCAAAGAAGACAAATAGGTAAGTCTTTACATGCAATCTGAACAACATCACTAAGAAAACATTACAGAAATAAATGTTTTTAAAGGTATTTATTTAAAAGAATCTGATAATTTTTTTTGCTCTTTTGCTCTGGAATTTAATCAACCAGTTTGGGCAAAAATTGCCTTAAATGTTCAAAAACTAAATAAATTAATTGAAATTACTTACATTTTTCTGTGCCAGCCTTCATATGGGTTGTTGATTCTTTATACTTCTGAATTAAAAAATGTTCAAAAACGAAATAAATTAATTGAAATTAATTACATTTTTTGTGCCAGCCTTCATGTGATTATTTACTACTTCTGATTTAAAGAATCTCAATTTAATCAAAATAATATTTAATGTTTATATGTATATTCAAGATATTTTAACGTTTAAATCAAATGTGGCTGATTCTTCTGCACACATCGGCATTAAAAGTCTGAGTTCTGTTAACCTGATGTGATCAAATACTCATAAAATGGTTACAATTATTTTTTAATTTTGTCTCCCTTGCTGGACGTTGTGAAGCCGTGGCTGAGCCTGTAATGGGTGGAGACCTCAGGCCTGTCTGGGCATGACTTGGATTTGAAAATGTTACCTTAAACCACAGATCCTGTGGCGACATAAACCATGTAATAAGTGTTTTGTCTGAGGGAGTGAATCCAGCTGAAGCTTTTGACAAACACACAGATTAACTGTAACAATGGGTGCAACAAAAGAAATTAATTCTGAACATTGTTTTTTATTTTAAATAGCTTCAGAAAACCTTATCTTAATGCATAAGAAATTCTAAATTAAAAAAAAAAAAAAATCCAGATTTTTATATATGTAGTTTTTTTCAGAATGGGATCGTCAGCTGTTCAGATGGTATGTGTGGCCTTTGGGGTCATGGGGCTCATTGGGGTCATCGTCTGCTGCGCCCTTCCTCTCTGGAAAGTGTCAGCCTTCATAGGAAACAACATTGTGACGGCGCAGGTAAGCATTTATGATTCACAGAGCAACACAATATATTTTATGACTTAAATGATCAGAAAAGTAATGTTCTTGCAGGTTTTATGTTTTATTACTCGACAATTATGCAATAATATTTTATGGTTTAAGCAGGAAATAATTTCAATATTATAATTGTAGGTTTTACTATTTAAGGTCAGTTAGGATTACCTCTGTTTATATTTACTAAATGCCACACTGATTGAAGAAAATAGTTTTTAAATTGCCTTTTAATCTTCACTTCTTGGCTTAAACATACTGAACATTCTTAAATAGGACCTATGATGGAAAATTCACATTTTGCACGTTTTTCTATTAACATTTTGGTCTCAACAACTTCTGAAAACAGCCGAAAGAGCTTTAAAAAAAAAAACCATCCAGTTGTTTTTTGGGCAATAAGTTCATGATTTTTGGTGTCTAGAAAATGTGTTGTTCTAAAAACATTCCAGAGCAGCAGGCACTACCTGTTACCTAGCAACCCCAGTGGAATTCTGCCCGTTACCTAGCAACCCAAGCAGAGCTCCAGGGTATTTGTATAGCACATGCAGTGGTCCATAACTAATATGGCTGCAAACTTTGGGTCAGTGTCCAATTGGAAGATCCACTGGAGCCCAAGCTTTAACTTCCTGTCTTGGATTGCTGCTTCAGCATTTCTACATAGTTATTTCCTCATGGCTTTGTGGAGTGCACCAGTCCCTCGTGCTGCAAAAACATCCACAGAACATCATTCAAGTTTGGTTGGTCTGTGATTTGCAAGCTTTCTAGCCATTTCCTCCAAATGAAGCAACAAACTTGCTGCTGTTTAATACAAATCTTGTGAATTTATCAGAAACCTACAATGTCCTGACATCATCATTAGGCCTTTCCTAGCTTGCTTAAAATTTTTATAGTGTTTGCTGGAATACAGAAAATGAGAAGAAAATGTGTTTTAAACAGTGTGTGTAAATGTCTGTTTCTGCGTCTTTCGGTGTAGGAGAGTCAAGAAGGTCTGTGGATGCAGTGTGTGAAGCAGAGCACTGGGCAGCAACAGTGCAAAGTGTACGACTCCTTGTTGCAGTTAGGCTCTGACCTGCAGGCCGCCCGCGCCATGACCATCATCAGCTGCATGCTCAGTGGGCTCAGCCTCCTCGTCCTCTTCTGCGGCGCCGACTTCACCACATGTGTTCAGAACGAAGACGTCAAGCCCAAAATCAGCCTGATGGCCGCAGTGGGGCTGATGCTGGCCGGCCTGCTGGTGATCATCCCGGTCAGCTGGTCGGCGCACAACACCGTGAGAGATTTCCACAACCAATTGGTGCACGAGTCCCTGAAGAGAGAGCTGGGAGGGTGCATCTATATCGGCTGGGCAGCCGGCGTGATGATGCTCCTGGCTGGAGGTCTGCTCTGCTGCTTCAGCAGACCCAAATCCAGCAGCTCCGGAGGAACCGCCAAGTACTACAGCAACAGCGCTTCAGCGCCAAACAAGAACTACGTGTAGAGGCCGGGTGGTACCAGAAACTGTAAATACTTTATGCTAATATATGCTAAGAATATCTGAATCTGATTATTATTTCTGTAATTGTAACAGTTGGTGCTGGAAGGTATGTGCTCTGTAAAGTTTTATTTCCAACAGTTTCTGAGCTGGTTTTTTTCTATCCTGGCAAAAAGGTTGAATTCCCATGAATTTTTCTAGAAATTTGTGACATAATAATGAAAAAGACATATGAAGAAGTTTCTCTAAGCAGCCAAATGACATATTACATGGATTGTTACAGGCAAGTTACAAGATAATAACCCAAATGACAATTTTGTTTGCTTATTTAGTCCATTTTATGTTCATGATTTCTTTGCTACCAACCAGATTTGCCTCAGGAAACATTTTTGTTGTTGTGTTTCTCAAGCTTCTGCATGACTTTCTATTCATAAAACTGGTTTTGTTTCTCATTTTGTAAACTCATCGCTAGAAATTATTAAAGCTTTGTCAGATACAGATATGTTTGTAAAAATGAATAAAAACACAGAAGACAGATTCAATTTCAAAGAATTTAGCAATTTTTTAAATATAGAATTTGGAAAAAAAGAAAAGGTAAAGAGCTAAGTTATAATCTCTCTAACAAAAAAATGCAGCAATATGGTTTTTCTGACTTGCTGTTAGGACAATTTTGTAACGTGTTGCTTCAAATGTAAAATGAGGCACAAGTCTGGGTGGATCTGTCATAAAATCATATTTAGAGGGTTTTCTTCATGTAGGTGCAAACGCTCAGCTAAGTATTTGTTGGATGTTGCAAACTAGTCTGAATTTTTTATCTTATATTTATGTTTTTGCTGGTAATGCATAACTTCTCCCAATTCAAAGAATTTCCTTACTTTGTAAAACGTATAAAGATAATCAAAATCTAGTTAATTTAATTTTTAAAAATTCTAAAATACTGATAAATGTTTATATTTATCTTGTGAGGCTCACAAAACTTTGACAGCAAATATAAAAGCTTTTTGCATAAAGTCTGCAACAGTGCGTGTAATCTTAAAAAGGAGAAGTACAATGTTACATTTCACAACTTAAATTCCCAAAAGATACAATTTGCTGAGAACGTGAAACCGCTGTTAATGCAAAAAAACAAAAAAAAATCACGACGGTTTTGAATTTCCTTATTTGGTTGTGTAAGAGAAGACTGAACCACACAGAGATCACTGCTTCACAGTCTATGATCATATCATTTAAAGTCTGAATAAATAGAAGAACCTGCAGCACCTGATAAAGGTAGGCAACATCTTCCCTCTTTACTTATTTCAATGTTAAGAAAAAAACTCATTTAGCTAAAATATAAGTTGATGTTTAAAGCTAAAAAGAATCTGCATCCAAAGAATATTCAAAATTTAATAAGTATAGAGAGCGAAGGTGTGACCTGAGAGGAAAGTGTAATTTAAAGAAATGAAGTTTGCAGACATCTTGCATGCATGTGATATCAGTTTAAGGAGGGATTTTATTTTATGGATACATTTTGTGGAGAGAAATTAAGCAAAGTAATAATATTGCACAATTTAAGAGAAAAAATAAGGAGTACAAAAATAATGCGTATTAATCGAATGACTTAAATTATTCCAACTATTAATTTATGTTAATCAGTGTGTACGTATTTTACGCTCTGATCTGCAGGTCATTTGTAACTGTAGGTACATTGATGTATGTGTTTGTACAAGAATGGCCAGAGTGGTTCGAGCTGATAGAACGGCAACAGTAAATCAAATCGTTACAACCGAGGTCTGCAGAAGAGCATCTCTGAACACACAACACGTTGGACCTTAAGGTGGATGGGCTACACCGGGTGCCAGTCCTGGCAGTTAAGAACAGGAAACTGAGGCTACAATTCGCACAGACTCACCAAAACTGGACAATAGAAGATTGGAAAAACATTGCCTGGTTTGATGAGTCTCGATTTTTGCTGCGACATTCGGACGGTCGGGTCAGAATTTGGCAGAATTTCAACAACATGAAAGCATGGATCCATCCTGCCTCATATCAACGGTTCAGGCTGATGGTGGTGGTGCAATGGTGTGGCACACACCATTGCACCACACTTTGGGTCCATTAATACCAATTGAGCATCATGAAAGAGCACATGCGCAGAATGCATGGCATTAACAATTTCAAATCTTCCAACGCTTCCTGCTTTGCGTTTAGGGGTAAGTTTGTAACAATTGCTGTCCGTCTCCATTGTCTCTGTGGGTTCTGAAATATAGGCTACCAAATGTAGCCTGGCCCTTCCTGCTGTCTGCTGGATCAGGCATTGGCGTTCCACTAGCAGGAGTACAGGGTGCATATATTCCTTATGGCCTGGAAACGACGCAGGATCCCCCAGAATGATCCCATCATCATCCCATCACCCGAGTGACCCAACGCTCAATAAGAGACTAAATGAAAGAAATAAAACAAACAAAAATCTACTTTCTTACACATACACAGATGAGCACTAATTTGTTGAGGAAGACACCTCCTCTTTGGATGCCATGAGAATAGAAGTTACTTCGATATTAGGAATTTGTAATACATTTTTAAAGAGGCAAAACTTTATTTTTGTACGGGCACATGTACACACAAAATAAATACTCGGACACGGCAAAGTGCTAGAGAGTGCTTAAACATTGGACTTCTTGGTCCCTCGCCCGGACGCGGGTCACCGGGGCCCCACCCTGGAGCCAGGCCTGGAGGGGGGGCATGACGGCAAGCGTCTGGTGGCCGGGCTTTTTCCCATGGAACCTGGCCGGGCTTAGCCCGAAGAGGAAACATGGGTCCCCCCTCCCATGGGCCCACCACCCGTGAGAGGGGCCAAAGGGGTCGGGTGCATTGTGTGATGGGTGGCAGCAGAGGGAGGGGACCCTGGCGGTCCGATCCTCGGTTGCAGAAGCTGGCTCTTGGGACGTGGAATGTCACCTCTATGGTGGGGAAGGAGTCGGAGCTAGTGGGTGAGGCTGAGAGGTTCCGGCTAGAAATAGTCGGTCTCGCCTCGACGCATGGCTCTGGTTCTGGAACCAGTCTCCTTGAGAGGGGCTGGACATACTTCCACTCTGGAATTGCCCAAGGTGAGAGGCGTCGAGCAGGAGTGGGCATACTTGTCGCTCCCCATCTCGGCGCCTGTACGTTGGGGTTTACCCCGGTGAACGAGAGGGTAGCCTCCCTCCGCCTACGGGTGGGGGGACGGGTCCTGACTGTTGTTTGTGCTTACGGGCCGAATGACAGTTCAGATACCCACCCTTCTTAGAGTCCCTATAGGGGATACTGGAGAGTGCCCCCCTGGAGGATTCCCTTGTTCTGCTGGGGGACTTCAACGCTCACGTGGGCAATGACAGTGAGACCTGGAGGGGCGTGGTTGGGAGGAACGGCCCCCCCGATGTGAACTCGAGCGTTGTTCTGTTGTTGGACTTCTGTGCTCGTCATGGATTGTCCATAACGAACACCATATTCAAGCATAAGAGTGTCCACACGTGCACTTGGCACCAGGACACCCCAGGCCGCAGTTCGATGATCGACTTTGTCATCGTTTCATCGGATCTGCGACCGCATGTCTTGGACACTCGGGTGAAGAGAGATGTGGAGCTGTCCACTGACCACTACCTGGTGGTGAGTTGGCTCCGGTGGTGGGGGAGGATGCCGGTCAGACCTGGCAGGCCCAAACATGTTGTGAGGGTCTGCTGGAAACGTCTGTCAGAATCACCTGTGAGACGGAGCTTTAACTCCCATCTCCGGCAAAACTTCAAACACGTTCCGGGGGAGGTGGGGGACATGGAGTCTGAGTGGACCATGTTCCGTGCCTCCATTGTCGAGGCGGCCGATCGGAGCTGTGGCCACAAGGTTGTCGGTGCCTGTTGCGGCGGCAACCCTCGAACCCGTTGGTGGACACCTTCGGTGAGGGATGCTGTCAGGCTGAAAAGGGAGTCCCATCGGGCCTTTTTGGCCTGTGGGACCCCGGAAGCAGCTGATGGGTACCGGCATGCGGCTCTGGTGGTTACTGAGGCAAAAACTCTGGTGTGGGAGGAGTTTGGAGAGGCCATGGAGAAAGACTTCCGTACAGCTTCGAGGCGATTCTGATCCACCATCCGGCGTCTCATTAGGGGGAAGCAGTGCAGCACCAACACTGTTTATAGTGGGGATGGTGTGATGCTGACCTCAACTCGGGATGTTGTGGGCCAGTGGGCAGAATACGTCGAAGACCTACTCAATCCCACCAACATGCCTTCCATTGAGGAAGCTGAGTCTGGGGACTCTGGGTTGGGCTCTCCAATCTCTGGGGACGAGGTCGCTGAGGTGGTTAAAAACCTCCTCGGTGGCAAGGCTCCGGGGGTGGATGAGATCCGCCCGGAGTTCCTTAAAGCTCTGGATGTTGTAGGGTTGTGTTGGCTGACGTTGCTCTGCAATATCGCATGGACATCGGGGGCAGTTCCCCTGGATTGGCAGACTGGGGTGGTGGTCCCCCTGTTCAAAAAGGGGGACCGGAAGGTGTGCTCCATTTATAGGGGGTCACACTCTTAAGACTCCCTGGCTAGGTCTATTCAGGGGTCCTGGAGAGGAGGGTCAGTCGGATAGTCAAACCTCGGATTCAGGAAAAGCAGTGTGGTTTTCGTCCTGGTCGTGGAACACTGGACCAGCTCTACACCCTCAGCAGGGTCCTGGAGGGTGCATGGGAGTTCGCCCAACATGTCTACATGTGTTTTGTGGACTTGGAGAAGGCATTCGACCGTGTCCCTCGGGGAGCCCTGTGGGGGGTTCTCCGGGAGTATGGGGTACCGGGCCCTTTGATACGGGCTGTCAGGTCCCTGTATGACCGGTGTCAGAGTCTGGTCCGCATTGCCGGCAGTAAGTTGGGCTCGTTTCAGGTGAGGGTTGGACGCCGTCAAGGCTGCCCTTTGTCACCGATTCTGTTCATTAATTTTATGAACAGAATTTCTAGGCGCAGCCAAGGTGTTCAGGGGATCCGTTTTGGTGGCCTTGGGATCTCATTTCTGCTTTTTGGAGATGATGTGGTCCTTTTGGCTCCATGAGGAAGTGATCTGCAGCTCTCGCTGGAGCGGTTCGCAGCCGAGTGTGAAGCGGCTGGGATGGCAATCAGTGCCTCCAAATCCGAGGCCATGGTCTTGAGCCGGAAAAGGGTAGAGTGCCTTCTCCGGGTCGATGGAGGTGGGGGTGTCCTGCCCCAAGTGGAGGAGTTCAAGTATCTTGGGATCTTGTTCACGAATGAGGGAAGAAGGGAGCAGGAGATCGACAGGCGGATTGACGCAGCGTCTGCCGTCAAGCGGGCGCTGTACCGGTCCGTTGTGGTGAAGAGAGAGCTGAGCCAAAAAGCGAAGCTCTCGATTTACCGGTCAATCTACGTTCCCACCCTCATCTATGGTCATGAGCTTTGGGTCATGACCGAAAGAACGAGATCGCGGATACAAGCGGCCGAAATGGGTTTTCTCCGTAGGGTGGCTGGGCTCTCCCTTAGAGATAGGGTGAGAAGCTCAGTCATCCGGGAGGGACCCGGAGTAGAGCCGCTGCTCCTTCACATCGAGAGGAGCCAGTTGAGGTGGCTCGGGCATCTGGTCAGGATGCCTCCTGGACGCCTCCCTGGTGAGGTGTTCCGGGCACGTCCCACCGGGAGGAGGCCCCGTGGAAGACCCAGGACACGCTGGAGGGACTATGTCTCTCGGCTGGCCTGGGAACACCTTGGGATTCCCCCGGAGGAGCTGGAAGAAGTGGCCGGGGAGAGGGAAGTCTGGGCCTCCCTTCTGAAGCTGCTACCCCCACGACCTGACCCCGGATAAGCGGAAGAAGATGGATGGATGGATGGATGGACAATGGATGGTTGATTGTTACCAAAGCCAGAGAATATATTGCAGTAATTTCTTTAATTATTTGCTTTCTGCTGTTATCTTTTGCAGAATGAGATCCTCAGCAGTTCAGATGGTTTGTGTGGCCCTTGGAGCCCTCGGCCTGATTGGGGTCATCGGGTGTTGCACCGGTCCTCAGTGGAAAATTACTACATTCATTGGAGCAAACATTGTTACTACACAGGTAACTATATATTGTGTTAAATAGAGACAATCAAAAGGCTTGTTATGGTTGAAATTATCATAGTTATGTTTAGGTAGCTTTTATGGTTTGCACCAACGAACACTAATCTGGCTTTTCATGGTGCTGATGGCGTCTTCCTCTCTGAGTGGCCTTTCAGCCCATGTTTGGTAAATGAGTCATTTCATTCCCAAAGAAGTCTACAAAGTTTCTGCCATTTAGGAAACAGAAATAAATTCAATGTCTATTTGATTTAATATATAGAAAATATAGAACATATTTAATATTTTGTTTCTGTGTCTTTAGGTGATTTATGAAGGTCTATGGATGAACTGCGTGACGCAAAGAACTGGACAGATGAAGTGCAAAGTGTACGACTCCTTTCTGGTACTATCCTCTGACCTTCAGGCTAGCCGCGCCATGATCGTCATCAGCTGCGTCCTCTGTGGGCTCAGCCTCCTCATCTTGTTTTTGGGTGCTGACTTCACCGCATGTGTTCAGAACGAAGACACCAAGCCCAAACTCAGCCTGATGGCCGCAGTGGGCCTGATGCTGGCCGGCCTGCTGGTGATCATCCCAGTCAGCCGGGTGGCACATAACGTAATAAGAGATTTCTACAACCCTATATTCCTGAATTCCCAGAAGAGAGAGCCGGGAGTGTGTATCTATATCGGCTGGGCAGCCGGTGTGATATTGATCCTGACTGGAGTTCTGCTCTGCTGCTTCAGCAGACCCAGATCCAGCAGCTCTAATACAACCACCAAGTACTACAGCAACAGAGCTTCAGGTCCAAACGACGTTGTAATTTAGAGGTTTTATGGAAGGGGCTGGTGTCCAATAGACAGGCAGACAAGGGAGTAGAGTTGATAAAAACCATGAAGACGACAACATAATTTTATTTGTTGGTGCTTGAAGGATTGTAGTTTGTACATGTTCATTTCCAACATTTTGAAATGTTGCTTAAAATGTAAGTTTAAAAACATACGCATAAACAAGGTGCAAGATGCAAAAGTCTTTCTGCAGGAAAATAAGATTTCAGTCACAATTTTTCCAAGACAACTTAAATGACAATTGTGTTTGCTTATATAATCCTGTCCACTTCTCTGTCATTTCATTTTGTTTTGTATTCATTTATACAAAGCTCCCAACCAAATGGGCCTCGGGAAATAATTTTATGAGTGTGTTTCTCAGATACTCTTCAGCTTCTGCATTGCTTTCTACTGACGAAACATTTACTATAAGTTGGTTTGTTCTATTTTTGTTTCTTTACAATGATCAGCATAGATCATTAAAGCTTTGCCAGATACAAATGTTTTCATATAAAGGAATAAAATGAATCAAACACAGAAGACTCAGTTTCAAAACTTTGTAAACAAACTTTGTTTTGCTTAAAAAAATTAAACAAAGCAAATTTAAATTACATCATAAAAGATTTGTGGTAACCATCTGCTGTTTTAATCCTTTACTTTAATTCTTTCTAAAAGAAGAGTGTCGTGGAAGAAAAACTATTTCCAAACACTCTTCAGGTAAAATCACTCAATCAAGTTTATTCATAAATTGTGCACAACTCAGAGAACTCATAGGACAATCAATAATGAAGCAAGTCTGAACGGAAAGCTCTGCCAGGCAGAGACAACACATGAGTTTTATACAAAGGGATAAGGGATCCAAAGCCTGGGAAACAGACTGGTTCCCATGCAGCTGGGAAAAACAACGTCCAACCTTGTGCATGTAACCCAAACAGTTCAAACTTGGTGGGAATATACAGGAACTTAGAATAAACATATAGCAATACAACTAACAGGTGTGACCTTACTGTAATTTTTCCACATCATTTTGATTATAAGTAAATATGTAATATTTAATATTAATCATCATTTACCTCCGTGGATAAAAGATATAACATAACACTATCCTGGAAGATGTAACAAAAAGAGAAAAAAACAACAAACAAAACACACATATGCAAGATATGAAAAACCTACCGGCATTCACCCATTCAACCCTGTAACAATATGACTGTTTGGTAGGAAAAGTTATCCTGCAACCCCTCCTTGCCAGGGAGGCGGATCTGTATATGTTTGTCCAGGAAAATCGTGGAGGTATCAGAGCAATGACTGAAGACATGAAAAAAAAAATCAAGAACAATAATAGTAAGAAAAAAAAAGTTATATAAAAGCTAAAACCAAAACTAAAAAAACAAAACAAAAAAAACCATCAAGTAGTAAAAAAAAAAAAAATCTGTCGGAAAAAAAAGTCAAGATTCATAGAAAACATCCCCTATAAGTAGCTAGAAAAACAATTTGTACTGAATCACATATATGTCTTTGAGCAATTTAAAACCAATGTCACAGCAACAATTCTTAACAAGGTAATACCCTACTCCTACTGAAACTTAAAAAGGAAGAAACTAAAAAGCAAAAAAAAAAAACTTACATATTGCCAGATAAAATTAAATGTAAAATCAAAACATAAAATGCATATTTAGAACATGCAGAAAGGATAGGCATTTGTTTTTGTGAAACATAGACATTTCTGTAATGTGCAAAGCAGGATAGGAAAGCTAAGCTAGGCTTAGCCTCTAGGCTTGTACAGGCTTGAAAATATCAATGATCATCACTACTTAAAGACAAAAAAAGAAACATTAACATTACCCTCCTCATCGCTGGAGGACAAAAAGTCCAAGTCATCAGAATCACCAGGTAGATAAAGTTATGGAACTGATCAGATGTGTGTGTAAGGAAAGTGTATTTTAAGAGATGAACATTAATGAAACTTTCTACTAACCGTTTAAGTAGGGGAATCACACAGCAAGACAAGATCATTAATATCCCCAACACAATAAACGCCAGTGTGAGAAGTTTTATTAGGAGTTGTTTCCAACCGTTAACTGAAAGCCACGAGAACCAATCGGATGGAGAAGCATGGTCATCATGAAGAGCGTTCTTCAGAGCTGTCAGGTTAGACAGTGCATTAGCAATAGCACCACCATCTTCATCATTAGCTGGAATAAAAGTACAACAAGAAGCACCTACCATTACACAAACTCCCCCTGTAGAAGCTGTTAGTTGATCTAGATCAGTGGTTCTTAACCGGGGTTCGGTCGAACCCCAGGGGTTCGATGAGTCGGTCTCAGGGGTTCGGCGGAGCCTCTGCCGCGGAGGCAAAGACACACTTGTGTAAAGTCGTGATGACACGCGCCGCTTGGCCATCACTTGCTGCAGAGGATCATGTTACATTGCTCAGCCAATCAGTGCTGCGGGGAATTTAGTGCACGAAGTATCAGCGGCTGTTGTAGCTGTACTTCGTGTGGTTTCTTTCTTAATATTTTAATCCATATTAAATATGTCGAGCAAAAGAAGAAGAAAATGAACAGACTTTGCTCTGAAGATGCACTTGCCAAGGTGAAGCCACGCCTCTCTGAACTGGTCTCCCAAAGACAACAGCAGAAGTCACACTGATTTGCAGGTATGTCATTTGTGCAATACTTTATTCTGGCCCCAAATAAGTATTTTGTGGATTCCAAACAACAAAAAACTAATTAAATTTAAAATAAAACAAATAAGTTATTAAATTTTTTTTTAATTCTTTGAAAAAAATCCAAATTTATTTTTAATTAGTAAAATAATAAAAAAATATTTTTGGGGGCTGAAATTCTTTTATGGAGCCGAAATATTTTTTGGGGGCCAGAATAAAGTAACACTGTAACTTGCTGTTCTTTGAGCAAATGTGACGTTCATGCATTGCTCATTTTGTGCACCAGCAAAAAAACATATACCTATGTCTTGAATTTGGAAAAAAAAAATATTTTATTTATCACTAAAGAAGGGTTCGGTGACTGCGCATATGAAACTGATGGGTTCGGTACCTCAAAAAAGGTTAAGAACCACTGATCTAGAACCATTCTATTTTGAAGAGCCATTAGCCTTAACGATGTTACTTCAACTTTAGCTGCTCCAAGACCAACCAAAACATCATTAACAAATGACTCAAACCTGTAACTCAAAGTTTCCACAAGAAGCATAACTTGACCAATACCTATAGAAGGGAGGAAGGGTAGAACAGCCTTCTGACCCCGAGTCCACAACCTGCTATCCTCTGGAACAGTCGAACCCCAAATTGGGCCACGCGGGTCTGTGGGTGATCTGCGGACCCGTTGGTGTTGCCCTTGAAGTTCTACACTGCCAACAACATAGGAATGTTTTGCTAAACTGGGGCACACCTACCGGCCCAATATGCTGGGAGAAACAGGTACAGGGAATATCCACAGAGCCAGAACATATCAAGTCGGGGCAAAGTGCCAAGGGCATCTGGCACCTGGTAATAAGGGGAACAGATAGTTCCCGGTAGGAATCAATTCCACAGTTTTTTTTTTACAGTGCACTGTACAATGAAACATCTTTTTGAATGCTGACATGCACTCAGAAAACATTACATTTGAGTCAGCAGGTGAAATAATCCAATCAGTCTCATTTTTACACGCATGATTAAATGATCCTACATCACTCCATTCCCAAATTTTGTGATTTTGCCAAAGGAATGTGTGGGTAAGAGTCAGGAACACAAAAACACTGCCTCTGATCAGCTGAGAGAGACAGCCAGACCCGCTGTGTGTGTGATCCAAAACAAAGCAGATGTTGACAGTTTCTCAGAAGGAGCTCTGAACCATCGCTTCTCATAATCACAATCAGCTTCTAATGAAACATTAGAAACGCAGCTTAATTCATCAGGCTGTTTATTATCGGAAAAAGGGGAAATTAAAGTTTTCACTTCTGCAAGAAGTTGTTGTGCAAGAGTTGAATTTGGAAGCTTCCATTCATATACATACAAAGAGACTCAAATTTGAGCAGATGAGTCAAATTTCACAGCTGTGTGAGTCCAATCAGACTGTGATGCAACTTTTACACCCTCCGGTGTTGAGACAAGATCAATCCCTAATCGGCACATCAGATCTCGCCCTATAAGATTTACTGGGCACATATCTGACAACAAAAATAAATGTTTTTACATTCACTTTGCCCCGACTTGATATGTTCTGGCTCCCTATACCAACACATGAGTTTTATACAAAAGGGATAAGGGATCCAAAGCCTGGGAAACAGACTGGTTCCCATGCAGTAGGAAAAACATCGTCCAACCTTGTGCATGTAACCCAAATAGTTCAAACTTGGTGGGAATTTACAGGAACTTAGAATAAACATATAGCAATACAACTAACAGGTGTGACCTTACTTTAATTTTTCCACATCAAGAGTTGTCTACATTGATTTATAAGTTAAAATACAGTACTGCATTAAAAGCACATGTACAGCTGTTTCTGAACTTTCTTCACAATGTGTTCTATAACAAGTTTAAAGTCAACAGGTGTTTGATCATTCAAACACATGTACAATTAAGTGATTGGCCTGAAATACCAGTTCAACAAGAACTGGTATTTAAGCCGTCCTCCTCATCACGCTGTTCACATTTTGACACAAGACAAAGACGAACCCAACAACTGATCAACGGCACCGTGGTGAGGCGAAGCTTTAAACAGGATGCGCTCAGACGGAAGAGGCCTCTGAGGTTCAAGCGTCATCTGCAGTTTTCAACAGAGATGCAGAGACTAAAAGAGTCACAAAAAGAAATGAAAGTAAACATATTTTGGTCAAATCCCACACTGATGACCGCTTCACTGTAAACTGTCCCCTGTGGATGATGATAAATGCCACTTGTAACACTCTAGCTACAAAACAGATCTCAACCAAGGATTTAGTTTACCTAAACATAATATAAGAACATAAATAATTTGGATTAGAAGGTTTGGATAAATACAGAAGACGTGAAATTAATAAGACTCAGACTATTTTGTTTCACAATCACAATCCTTACTTTCAAACGTTTCCTGGTTACACCATTCGAGAAGGACCTCGCTGCAGCAAACAGAAAGGGGCGGGACGGACCACTGTCAGTCTCAGACCTTATTTCGAGATGGGACCATTGCACTCCGGAAGTGAAGGGGGCGCTATTTTCTATATTATTCGCGATCTCCCGTTTTTATTTTCTTTTGATATCTGTGATATATCTTCACCTTTAGGATGTAGTTGAACTTTCGGCATGTATTTGAACTTGTCTCTTTTATTTACTTCAGCGTAGCTCACAGTCTTTAACAAATTCTGTAGCTTTCTGTGGACTTCTAAATCTTCTTCTTAGTCACATCTTTTCGGGCCTGCTACTGCTCTACATCTTTAAGAAAATTAAAAAACATGGTGTTTTATAGGATTATTTATCTTTTACGGTGCCAGTAATGCTGAAATTAACAATAAATAATAAAGACTTTGTGGTATTCTGATTTAGTAATGTAATTATATATTAGTTGTGATACCACCCCACGCCACTAGAGGCAGTAGCAGGCCCGAAAAGATGCAACTAAGTAGCAGATTTAGAAGTACACCGAAAGCTACTGAATTTGTTAAAAACTGTGAGCTGCGCTGAAGTAAATAAAAGAGAAAGGTCAAATACATACTGAGAGTGAAAATCCTTCCGAAAGATGAATATATATCACAGATTTCAAAAGAAAATAAAAACGGGAGACCGTGGATAATATAAAAAAAATAGCGCCCCCTTCACTTCCGGAGTGCAATGGTCCCATTTCCATATAAGGTATGAGACTGACAGTTGTCCGTCCCCGCCCCTTTCTGTTTGCTGCAGCGAGGTGTACGGCCTGAGCTCTGAGAGGGAGGTGGTGGGCGGGACATTGCGCCATTTGGCAGCAGTTAGTGCTTTTTATGTGAAAAGTTAACCTTTTGAGTGCTGATCATACGAAAAAGGATTAGGGCCACCGAAAAAAAAAAGAATTCTGACTTTAAAGTCAGAATTCTTTTTTTTTTTTTTTTTGGGGTGGCCCTAATCCTCTTCTGTATGATCATGACAATAATTCACCATAAAATGATGAGAATGACACACTTTCTTCCTCCATTTAAATGAGTAAGTGGACAGTGTTTGTACTGAAATCTACAGAGTAAACACAGGAAGGCTAACTTTACCAGAGTTGTTGTTCACCATATTGTGCACAAAAAACAAAACAGGCATAAAAGAGAAACACTTTAGAGCTGTGGATAAGTCTGAAGCTGTTGAAAACATTTAATGAAGTAACAGTAAAATGAAAATTAAATTTAGATTTTTTATTTTTTTTTTTTACAGGTTTATAAGAGGTACCACTTTGGGTCACACAGAATAAGAGCATTGGTTTTTGCTTTTAATTCTCTTATTACAACTAGAAACTAGTTATCAGGACTGAATTTTGGGTGGAGGAAGAGCTTGGAAACCAGCGGGCTCCAAGCTCTTCGGTCGTCACGGCCCCGCGGGCTCCTAGCTCCTGTTTGCCACGGCCCCGCGGGCTCCTAGCTTCTGGTTTCCAAAGACCCACAGGCTGCTAGCTTTTCAGTTGCCTTGGCCCTGTGGGCTCCTAGTGTCTGGTTGAATCGGCCCTGCGGGCTCCTAGTGTCTGGCTGAATCGGCCCCGCGGGCTCCTAGTGTCTGGTTGAATCGGCCCCGCGGGCTCCTAGTGTCTGGTTGAATCGGCCCCGCGGGCTCCTAGTGTCTGGTTGAATCGGCCCCGCGGGCTCCTAGTGTCTGGTTGAATCGGCCCCGCGGGCTCCTAGTGTCTGGTTGAATCGGCCCCGCAGGCTAATGGCTTCTGGTTGAATCGGCCCTGCGGGCTCCTAGTGTCTGGTTGAATCGGCCCCGCGGGCTCCTAGTGTCTGGTTGAATCGGCCCCGCAGGCTAATAGCTTCTGGTTGAATCGGCCCTGCGGGCTCCTAGCTTCTGGTTTCCAAAGACCCACAGGCTGCTAGCTTTTCAGTTGCACCGGCCCCCCAGGTTCCGAGCACCTTGGTGACCAAAGCCCCCCAGGCTCCGAGCACCTTGGTGCCCGCAGCCCCCCAGGCTCCAAGCACCTCAGAGCCCACAGCCCCCAAGGCTCTAAGCCCCTCGGTGCCCACAGCCCCCCAGGCTCCAAGCACCTCAGAGCTCACGTCTCCTCGGTGCCCGGAGCCCCCCCAGGCTCCAATCACGTCAGTGCCCACAGGACCCCAGGCTCCTAGCCGCGGGGTTGTGGCGCTAGAAGTCATCGCCACAACCCCGCGGACTCCTAGCTCCTTCACTCCTGCAGCCCTGTGGTCTCCAAGCTCCTCCAACACTGAAGCCCTTTTAAGGCTCCCTATTAGACACTTTAGTCCTTGCATGTGTCTCTAGTTCTGTCAAGGGTTTTTTTCAAATCATTCATCATCTTTCGTCCGGTCCCCTCCAATTTTTGATGCAACGCTCTCGAAAGACAGTGATTTCCTCAACCCCTCTGGTACCATAATGTCCGGAGTTGATTGTCTGTGAGCTAATCTCTGTATCTTTGCTCGTTCTACTGCCTCTCTTTCCAACCTAAGCCTTTCTTGAAGAGCTTTACGTTCCTCATGTTCCCTGGAATAGAAACATTTTTCTTCTATCCCCAGGAATTCATCTGTTGAATCAATGAACTCATTCCGCATTCTAAACCTCACGGTAGCCTCTTTGCGCACCCAGTCCACTTCATCCATTCCTCGAGTAAGTTGCAATAAAGAGGGTGACAGGCAGTACATTTTTACCCTCTGAGGTGCCATAGAGAGTTTTCGGGGAGAGGGTTCTGGTTGTTTAGTCTCCTGAGGTGTTTTCTTGCCAGAAACCTGTTTTTTGATGTCATCTGTGGATTCAAAAGCCTGATTAATCATTCTCAACATATCAAAATTCTGTTTTAGCCCCATGTTCATTTCTTCCATTGTCTTGTACATTTGCTGTTCAAAGTCCACCCAGTCTTTCTCATCTGCGTCAAGTGATGTTTTCACATCTGTCAGGAGCTTTTGGAGAGTACAAGTTTCACTTTTAACAGATGGTGGAGATGGTGGTTTTTCCAAAGCTTTCTGTTCGAACGGCTTTTCTCTTATTTGTTCCTGTCTTTCCCCCATTTCCAGTTTAACCTTGCGGGCTTTTATTCTTTCAATCTCTCTTTCAGTGCACGGACCTACAATCGGCTCCACATGAAAGTCCAGGTCATGTTTGATAAGGAAGTCCTTTAAAAAGTACACCGCACTGGAACTCCGAGATTCTTTACCTAAAACCTTATCATCAACCTCACCTTTCTGTCGAATCGATCGCATGTTAAGTTCTACTAGTGTGCCATAATTATTTTCAGGTGGGTCATGTCCGCGAAACTGCTGCCTAACGTACTCCTCCATAAAGTCCACTCTCTTCACCTTCTTTATCCTCTTGTACTTGTTCATGCCAAATACTTGTCCCATACTGTTGGAAGAAAAAAACAGAAGCTCCTGAAAATACTTTGGCAATCTCTCACCAGTTGGTTTAAAAACGCTTTATAAACAAGAATAATATAATAATAATTATTATTATTCTGTTAGCTTGGGGGTCTTGCTGATATTTCCTGAAAACTTCAAGGGTCAAACTTGATATCTGCACAAATCCTCGCGCCTGTGATGTCTGGAATATCTGAAGAGAATAAAACCATGCACTAAGAATCTCAACTATGACATCACAAGAGGCGGAGAATTACATCATCATCCGTCACAGATCAGTTTTGTTTGATGAAAAAAAGAAGAAGCTAGGACCCAGCTAGCAAGCCAATGTTCAGACGACGATCGGTCAACGTTGTCTGAAATTCGAATATTCGAAACCGACCTTTCCAAATCGTTCACTCTGAATATTCACTCACAATGTTTTTGCTGTAATTGTATTTCGTGTGGCATCCAGCCAATTTGGAGAAGGCCATAAATGATAGTTAAATGCTGATTTATTAAAGCCATCCGTATCATTCATCAAACGTAAGAGCTATACAGGAACAATTCTTTACATTAACAGCATTCACAGACTTTTCTATTAGCATTTCAACTTACTCACATTGTTCCCTTACCGACTGAAGCGAAAACTGGGTCGCTTTTTAGCATTTATTTTTTGTTTTGCTAACTTTTAACCTATTCAGTTGGAACATCGTTCCGTTACCATAGCTACAGTAACACGAGATAGCAAAATAAAAGCATATATCCTTAACGGTAGTTACAACAAAGGTAACTTTACATTCAGTATCTTTTACACCTTTATGATGATTATTATGTTTAACAAAATCTCAGTTTTTTTTCTTTATGGAGAAAGTTTGCGTTGCTGAACGTCTGGGACGTTTTTATAAAATGCTGGTATAAAAATTCAATACCGCATCGAGCCACTAGAGGGCTCCTGGCCCAGCCAAAACTCATGCTCTCCATTCAAACAATGGCTATATGGCCAGTTTTCTACATTTCTTTCCTTCATAATCTGCATCGCATTTATCCTAAACGTTGAAGAAGAATTTTACTTATATAAAAGTCACGGAATCCTTGAAATACTTCAATTTAGAGGGTTTATTTTGTATTACTGAAAATAAGACAAAACATCAGGTAGTAATAATACAAACCAAATGCCAGGTTGCTAAGTCATGAATCTTGTCGACCTTTGGATAGACTTTCTTCTTATCAAAGGTAATTCTGTACCTTAATTTGACCTGTAGGGAAAAGGAATATCGAATTCATTAATGTCGGTTCTATTACTGACATAATTGGCCTTTTCCCCTCCTTTCCGAGCCTCTTCTGCATGTTTTTAGGGAGACAGATTATATTTAAATCCCAGGAACAAAACAGTTGAAGATGCTCTAAAATGCAGCTTTAAGAAACTGTTATTGTGATTCATTAAAACATCAAAATTTAAATGGATTTTATAGTTTCTACTCCAAATGTATTTTGTGACCTGGGACACATGAATCAGTTTTGTTTGGGGAAAAAAGTGAGAAGAATTTTGTATTAAGTGCAAAGAAACTGAACTATTGCCAATTTTTGAAGGTTAAATAAATTATGCTCTTAACATAATACAGATCATAATACAGATCTTTTCTACCAACAGTCATCATACCTAATATAACTGGATAATTTAAATTAATGTGAGGTACAACAACATTTAATTTCCCTTTTGGATCTATTAATTGTGAATTTGAATGTCATGTAATTTATTTTGTCAATAGTAATGTTAAAATTGTACAACTGTGCTAATATTTCAACAAAACTGATGCATTAAAATCATTTAACAGAAAAACTGAGTACAGGAACACAATTGCTTAATTATTTTGGTCGGCTCTGTCATTTATTTTTATAGCTGCAAATGAGATGAAAGTGTTTTGTAATTCTTTAGGAGTTGGATCTTCATCTTCATTCTGTTTTCTTCACCTTTTACCTTTTTGGAGTTTCATTGGTGTGTTTGGGGAAGATGTACAATCTTAAAAATAAATGACACAGAACACATGTACATAAAACATACAGTCATACTGATTCAGTCAGTGGATACTAGCTGCCACCACCAGGAGGCGCTATCGCTGCCAGCAGCCCAAACTTTCTTGTAAGCAGAAAAAAAAAATTTCACAGCGATCTTTTGATGCAGTTGCATGACATAAAATCAGTTAAAAAATACTTAATTGATCCCAAAGGGAAATTAAATGTTGTTGTAACTCATTTTAATTCAGATTCTTCAAAGAGTTATTGTAGAAAGTGATGGGTGTTGGCAGGAAAGACCTCCTGTAGCAGTCTGTATTACAGCTAATCTGAAGAAGCCTCTGACTGAAGATACTCTTTTCCTGAGACAATAACATGAAGAGGACAATGAGGGTTGTCCGTAACTTTCTTGGTTTTATGAAGAGTCCATCTTTTTTATCATCTTCAGAGGTTCAACAAGAACCCAGATAACAATTTTGCCTCATTATTTAATCAATTTTATGTTTCTGCCATTTCTTACATGATTTATTTATTCTATATGTCAATTTAGATAAAGAATATCTTAGGTCGGGTAGATATTAAGTTTCAATCTCCCTTGTATGGGGAACTGATGCATCTCAGTCCCAATAATCCAAATTAGTTTGGTCGTTCCACTGAACCAAAGCCAGCAATTTCTCCAAGATCGATTCCATCCCGTTAGTGAGTTTTTGAGTCCTCAGCTGGGCTGCGAGTCTCAGCAAAGACTCACATCCAACTTGCGTCTCTGTCCACACCAACAGTCTGAGTGTTCGCTAATTCAGCCAAGTCCAAATTTGTCGACAATCCAGGTATCTGCAAGCTCCAAACAGCAGAAATCCTGTTATCATGAATAAATCCAGGATGAATCCCGCCGGGTGTGTCCCTCCCTGCAGAACAAGAGGGCTCTCCTGTGCCCCGTCTTTTCATCAAGAAAATTTGATCAATTGCATTGAGAGACAGGTTGACCAGATCCATAATTTGTGCAAAGATATAGAAAAAGACAGGACAAAAATAGAGCAAGCAGGGCAGGCATTGGCAGGGAGGGAGCAGAGGAACAAAGCGTCCGCCTTCACCAAGAGCAAGAGGAAATAAAAAAAAAATTGTTTATGATGTTGTTCACTTTGTAAAATGTCTCAACATCTGCAGAGCCCAGTTTTCAGTTTTTTTTAATCGCCCCGTAAGGGGTCTTTTTGTGGGCTCTAGTGTCCCTTTTTCAAAGTAGGCTGACAGGAAAGGGGGAAGGACATGCGGTAAACGTCGTCGGGTCCGGGAGTTGAACCCGCGACAGCCGCGTCGAGGCTACGTTTTGCCTGAATGTGGGTCGCGCTAACCCCTCCGCCACCACGGCACGCCCCCAGTTTTCAGTTTTTAAGTGAAAAAATTCCTAGAACTCTGATTATTCATATCCAGCTTTTGAGGCTCTCAATGTTTTTTATTTTCTTTATTTAACCAGATCTCATTTTCAAGAGGGACCTGGGCAGAAACCTGCAACACACAACAACCTGATTACACAAAAGTAAAAAATTAAAACATACACTCACCAATCACTTTATTAGACACACCTGTCCAACTGCTGATTAACACAAATATCAAATTAGGCAATCAGATGGCAGCGACTCGATGCATTTTGGCATGTAGACATGTGGTGGAACCAGAAATTCACATCATGGATCTGAGCCAAATCTGCAGCAACTGCATGATGCTGCCATGTTAATATGGACCAGACTCTGAGGAATGTCTCCAGTACCTTGTCGAATCTGCCACGAAGGATTAAGACAGTTCTGAAGGCAAAAGGTGGTCCAACCTGGTACTAGCAAAGTGTACTGTACCTAAATCAAGCGGCCAGTGAGTGTAAGCACAAGTTTACAACAAATTTAAAAACAGTTTTAAAGTAATGACCTTGATTAATAGAATCACGTTGATGTTGATGGCCAAAAATGTTCTATGTGCTTTTTAAAAGAAAGCTCTTTATCTAAAATAAAACCAAGATATTTATAATTACTGTCAAACTCCATTTGTGCACAGAGAGCAGTGGGAAGCAACAGAGGGATCTCTGGTAGTTTGAGAGAAAACCATCGCTTTCGTCTTATGTTCAAAACCAGCTCCAGAGTATCTAGATGAGTTTGAGACACTCAATGTTTTTCTTTTAATTGTAGATAAAATCAAATCTTTCTACTACACATTTGCTAAAGATGTCAAAGGTTACATCCTCTTACTTTTAGTATCTCTAAACCAGTACCTTGCTAGTACCAGTTTACTACTAGCAAAACCGGTTTAGATGACCACAAACTCTTCATTGACACAAAACGAAACTTCCGTTATGAAGCAACAACCACGAGTACAGAACCATTTCACATGGTCTCCACTTTGCTTAAAGTCTCAACAGAAGAACCTGCAGAACGCGAGAAAGGTAAGAAATTATTTGCCTTTTTATTTATTTTTATTGCTAAGAAAAACTGATTTAGCTAAAATAGAACAATTGTTGGATTCTAATCTTATTAGAAATCCATCATAATGTGCACAAAATGAATCTTTTGAGAACCAAATTAGGCTTTTATTATCACTTATACATTTTAATGTGCTCTTAGGATGCATTGTACGGAAGGAGACAAAAGAAATGAGTTTCAGTTCAGTTTATTTCTATTGCGCCAATTCACAATATGTTATCTCTAAGGAATTTACAAAGCAAAACAAAAAAAAATAAATTTTCAATGTTACAGAAAAGTAAAAGGTTAGTCGCAGGAGAGCGAGAACGTTTAGTTAATGGCAGCATTATCTCAGCTGGAGCCAACCTCATGAAAGGAATCACAGCTCAACAGGTTGCAGCTTCAACAAAGAGTTAAAAATAAAGAAACAAAGTTAAAAGTTCAAATAAATTCACCGAGTGGATATTGAAGCGTTCAGTTTGTCCTCCAGCAGCCTAACAGAGATACCTCAGGGAAACCTTTAATAAAACTGATTATTAAAAGCTTTATGTGTTAATTTAACAGGAAGCCAATGAAGAGAAGGTAAAATAGGAGATTTATTCATTTGGCTACTCTTCTTCACATCATTAAAAACACATTCATTACAAAAATAGTTACACATAATATTAGAAACATATTTATACTTGTACATAAATATTTATTTATTTGTAAATCATCAGCCTAATAGCATTATTGTCTAAGAACAATTATACAATTATTTCATTTTATGAAATAATTATACGGAGCCTCCTATGGGACATGGGAAAAAATTATTTTGCGTTACTTTGCAATAAGCAAATACCTACAAAATGACCTTGTGTACAGACACAAAGGTCAATTTAAAATTTCAAAACTGTCAGATGACTTTATTACCCTGGAAAATAACTCCAATAGTCCAAATAGTTTGGATCTATTTTTTATTTCTTTCCTTCTTACATTAAGTTTCTGATAATATCTTAGCAGGGATGGAAAGTTCATGTTTGGCCTGTTTTGCTTTTGCATTTTGCACACAAGTTTGTGGTGCATTTCTATCCTAAAGAAAAATACATAAAACCTCAAATATTTCACAAACGAGATACTAACATACATGGAAAAACCTTAAGAAAACCTTATATTTCAGCAGAAAGACTTTCAGTATTCAGTTAATGGAGCATGAACTGATCAGTACATTATTGTAAAAGAACATAATAAAAACAAATCTGTATAATTAAGCTTTATTAGAAACATAGCGTATTAATTCATAAATGTACTGTTGTGGCCATTTATGCTAAATTTTGTGAATTGTAATTTCTACCAATTTAGTTTTATTCTAGCACTCACTCAGTTAGAACATATTTAAGTTGGTTTAGAACCAAAATCTGTAATTAATTTTTATATTTGGAATTGTTTAGATCACTTTGTTAAATAATTTGAGTAATTAAGAACACGCTGGGTGTTTTTTGGAGGTTTACTGTTGTGTGATGACGGGAAGTTTTTGTAAAATGACTTTTTTTTTTTACCACCTTTTGAACTTGAAACATCAGATTAAGTTACCATAGCTTTCATTTTCATTTAAGTTGTAAGATTTTTTTAGTAATTATTTTGTCGATGTTTTTACAAGAATTAAAGCACATATATTTTTTAAAACAATCAAGTCGGAAATGCGTGGTAAACGGCGGGGCTCTTACCAAACGCCTTTGTTGGAAACGTTTTGTTTTGCAACCTAGAAGACCGTGACATTTAAATTTGTAAAACTATATAATAAAATTATTAAGCAGTTCTTGTTTAAAAGCTCAGAGTTTTGTTAAATTTAGAACAGATGAAGGAAGTGAGTTCCATGTTTTCATTCTTCTAAAAATAAGTTTTTTTGAAGTAACAAATGCATGGACTATGTGTTGAGGAATTTGACCTCTGTTGCTGGATTTTGTTAACTGACCACTACAGGGCTTCGGTCAGAAAGCACGCTGGTCATCAGGAGTTTAAATAGGTTTACTGAAGAATTATGTCAATGGTGCAAATAAATTGAAGCAGTTTCTGAAAATACAGAAATAATAAATAAAGGTTCAACATTACTATTGCAAAATGTAAATATAACAATTCACAAGCAAGTAAAAAAACATCAGCATGAATTCCCTCTGTGATAAGGGCTGTTAAATGATGCAAAACTCGGAATCAATCTAGCTCTAACTGGTCAAAGCTCAAAAACTAACGGTTAAATGCTAGATAGTTTTAATAAAAATCAACCACATTAAGAATAAAACAGACATTAACAAACTATAGAAATATACCAGCAGCTAAACCACTCTGTCAGTCGTGATAATTAGCATCCATCTATTCATGTCACATGACTAATATCACTACTCACATAATCAATGACCAATCTCAACAGTAAACAGAAACTGATCAGCTGACGAATGTCAAGAAGAAGAAAAACGAAACAAACCTCCTTCAAAATAAAAACATAGACGTGAGACATTGAATTACTTGAAGAATTAATAACAATATGTTTTGTACGTCACTCCTGGACAAACTATCTTTAATTTTAGCAATAATCCAGAGCTGAAAGAAGGAAATCAAAGAAACCTGTTTAATATATGCGGTTCGATTTTACCCCAGGAAGTGAGGTTTTCCGTTATGCTCTGTTCCTGTTTGTGGTGGGTGAGACATGAGCGCTGCAGCTTGTGGTTAACTCTCCTCTGATGTTTGCAGCAACACTCAGCAATGGAAAGCAAGAGGGATTTTTATTGACGTCATGAATGTTATCTTTGACTTTAGTTTTTGTGAAGATGGAAAACAGCGAAAGACTCATCATGTGGCTCGTTGTGTAAACTTGATACAGAAAATTTGAAGTTGTTCTTGCAGCTAAATTTAAGTACATATAAAATGTAAACCTAAGTTTAGTTGTTTTTTTTATTAATATTTTTATCAGGAGGAAAGGGGCCATGACAACAAGAACTCTAACTGCTAATGTCACAGTATGCCACATAGTGCAGCTTCTCCGGGACATCGACAAAAAGGAAAAGAGACAAAAGAGATAGTGAGTGTACGGATGGAAAAAGGCTTACAATTCACCTCCTATGAGTATATACATTTTTTTCATAAGTGAACAGGACAAAATATGTACACACCAAGTAAAAAGAGCGAAATGCGGCTTTCTTGTTTCCGCTTTGAGTTAACATGACAGCTAGAAAAGATGAAGTTGTATTTCAGACGCAAATAAAGCAATACTATGAACATTGCTGTCTTCCTAATATAATGGGCTTTTAAGTTTTCATGGATTCCCAAACGATCCAGAATTAAGAAGACGGTGGTTTGTAAATATTCGTTGCTACCACTTAAAGCTAACGCCGAACAGCAAAGTTTGCAGTCTTCACTCCGGATCAACTTCTTCAGCCTAAAATTACCATGGGGAGACGAATGGTAAATGAAGGAGCCGTTCCTGTGTTATTTCCATGGAATCATTTCTGTATTCAGCCTGAAAGAGCGAGTGTACGGGAACCAGAGAGCAGACCAGAGCCAGACAGCCGAGCTACTGATCCGCCTGTACACACTGCTGTAAACACCGTCCTATCTGAGCTCTTCACAACAAGCATGCAAAAGTAATAAAACGAAATAACACGGAGCCCTTAAGGAACACAGCCATATGTTTCTAAAAGCAACAACTTTGAACCTGAACAGTCATCTGAACTCGAACTCTGACACCAGAGCTGCTCTACTGTTAAGCTATGGGCTTGTTGTGCTTTGTCAGGCTTCAGAAGCAAAAAGCCTGAACTGTAAAATCCCCATTTCTTGGTCTCTGGTTGATACTAAACACATATAATATACTTAAAAATAAATGCAAAATAAGGTAAAAACATTGTCCGTTAGAATGGATTAAAATGTTTAGATACTTAAATAGTACATTTTTACAAAAAAAAGGTCCGAGAATATTGTCTACTAGCATAAGCTAAAGCTAATGTGAGTCATAAACAATGATGGCATAGTTACTTTGAAAAAGTAACTTTAATCGGATTACTGATTACTCCTTGAAAAAGTAACTCAGTTAGATTACTGACTACTTGATTTGGAAAGTAACTGAGTTACATTAAAAGTAACTTTTTTAGAGGGGGCGCTAGAGCGCTGCAATGGAGTAGGCGCTTTTTTGTGAGGCTCCGTGTCATCTCCTCAAACTTCGCTTTTAACGTAACACACCTGGCCCTCTATTCAATATTGTTTTATTTCAAGAGATTGGGAATACTTTTTTTAATTCTTTTTCAAAATGGGGAAGAAGGACGGCGCACAGAAGGAGGCAGCTCAGTCGAGTTCCAGAGTTAGCAACGAAGCTATCCTAGCTGCTATCACAGCCCAGGGGGTGCAAGTTGCTAAACTTTTCGATCTTATTGATGACCTTAAGAAGACAATGGAGGGTCGTTTCAACGCTATTGAATCTTCTCTCTCTGCCGTGCAAAATCAACAACGGGAGATAGAGAGCCGAGTCGACACCATTGATGAAGCCATGATGGCCGCATCTCGGCCCTCGAAAATGAAGTTTTGTGGATGTGTGCTGCCCAATAATACAGTTGGAAGTTTGGAAGTGACAATCCGCCACTGAATTTGCATCTATGAAGTGTGGACTTGCAGATTCTGGGTTTGTTGTTGTTTTTTATGTAGGCTGCTGAATGTTGAACATGTTGTGGTTTTGAGTTTGCAGGTGCTCTAGCGCCCTCTACTGTCTGTCTATGCACATTGATGCCAGTGGCCCAATCCTGCATAACAGGATGCCAAGAGGAAAATCCAAGAATATATTGCAGAAAATGATTTAATCCAGTTTGTTAATTTGTCCTTTTTTACAGAATGGCGTCAAAAACAGTTCAGATGGTATTTGTGGTTCTCGGCGCCATCGGGCTGATTCTGGTCATTACCTGCTGCGCCCTCCCTGAATGGACTGTAGTACATTATGGTTATATGGTAATCATATAATTAAAAGGCATTTTATGGTTGACATTAGCATGATAATTATGATTAGTTAGCTTTAAAGGGTTTTTTTTTAATCGGCCATTATTTTATGTGTTATTGTATAATTTAAGCAGTACGTCTTTATAATAACATATGAAACATAATACTGACTTTTCAGTTTTATGCCTCTTCAGAAACTTACAGATTCCTGACATCATCATCATCTGGGCTTTCCTAAACTGTTTAAAGACTCAATGATATTAATTTATATAAACTTCTGGTTTGGATGGGAGTTTAAAAAGATTCTCAATAAAAAAACACATATTTTGACATTCAGTAAAAAGAAATTAATTTATTTTTTCCATTTGTTTTAATCTCATAGAACATGTTTAATAAAGTGAATGTAAATAACTGTTTCTCTGTCTTTGGGTTGACAGGAAGCTCATGTAGGTCTGTGGAAGATATGTGTGAAGCAGAGAACTGGACTGCAGGTGTGCGGAACGTTTGACGGCTCCTTGATGCCCTCTGAACATCAAGCCTTCATGGCTTTGATCGTCATCAGCTGCATCCTCGGTATTCTCAGCCTCCTCCTCCTGTTCTTTGGTTCTGACTTCACCTCATGTGTTCAGAACCAAGATACCAAGACCAAAATGATCCTGGCTGCCGCATTGGGCCTGATGCTGACCGGCCTGCTGGTGATCATCCCGGTCGGCTGGGAGACAAATAATATTAGAAATGCAGCAGTGTATTTGGTGGAGGAGGTGAAACTGGGAGCGAGCATCTATATCGGCTATCTAGCTGGTTTGATGTTGATGCTGATTGGAGGTGTGCTCTGCTGCTTAATCAGTTGCGGATCCAACAGCTCTGGAGGAATCATCAGAGCTTAAGCTAAAAAAAATTTAATTTAGATTATTATTTGCTTATTAAAACCATTTTGCTTTTTCATGCTTTCTTAATTCCAGTTTAAAAATCTGTCAACATAATTACTAACCAGATTTGCTTCAGCGAACAATTTCATGATGTTTCTCAGTTTTCTGCTTTATTTTCTATTGATAAAACATTTACTGTTACTATTACTGTTTTTGTACCATAATCACAACTGATCATTATCTTTGGTCAAATTCAGATGTGATTGGAAAAATAAATACGATGTATCAAAAATTTAATCAACTTACAGAAAACTTTACTTCAACTGTTTGATTCTTCATCTCATATGCAAAAGAATATTGTATTAGAAAATGATGCAAACCATTCAAATTACATGTTACCGTCTGACTTTATCTTATCTTATATTTCATCTTTTGCTTCTCTTTTTCATTTGCAAATAGAAAATAAAATGAAAGGTTTTTGCAGATTTTTCATAACTACATGTGTTTATGAGTTTTTCTTCCCTTTGTTAAAATGTAAGATCTTCAGATTAAGTTAACATTAGTTAATGTTTAACATTAGTTCATGTTAAATTAGCATTAACTTATTAGTATGTGCAACATTACAGCAGAGCCCAGTTTTTAAGTGAAAAAATCCCTCAAACTCTCATTATTCATATTTTACTTTTGAGGCTCTCAAAGCTTTTATTTCCTTTATTTAACCAGGTAAAAACCCAGTCAGATCCAGATCTAATTTTCAAGAGAGACCTGGGCAGAAACCTGCAACACACAACAACCTGGTTACACCAAAGTAAAACTAATAAAAACATAAGCACAAGTCTAAAACAAATTTAAAAACCGTTTCAAAGTAACGACATTGATTAATAGAATCCCGTTGCCTGTTTTTAAGAATGGCTGGAAAAAGTTTCAAAGAAAAAAGATTCGACATCTTTAGTTCAGACTGGAGCTGCTTCCATGTAGGAACCGTTACACTGAAAACTTGCTTCCCTTTTTCTGTTCAAACAGGCAGAACATGCAAAAAAAAAAAAAGTTATTATAGCGTAAAGAAAGGGAAGTAACAAATCTTATATAGGAAGGACTTTAAGTAGGTTGGAGCCAAGCAGAGTAGATTTTCATAAATTATCAAGTGATTGTTTCCCATTCAGCTTTTGAGTTCAACTCTCAACGTGTAAAACTTCTGCTGCCTATTACAAACCTTAAAGCTCAATGATACTCAGTATTCAAGGACTGAAGGCATTCGTATACAAAACATCTCCATGATCCAGAAGTTTCTGATACCAATTTCTTTCTGTCTTTGAGAGACAAACAGGATCCATTACAATAATAAAACCCAATCTTCATTGGTGTTTGTAAAAAACCTTCTATGTGCTTTTTAAAAGAAAGCTCTTTATCTAAAATAAAACCAAGATATTTATAATTACTGTCAAACTCCATTTGTGCACAGAGAGCAGTGGGAAGCAACAGAGGGATCTCTGGTAGTTTGAGAGAAAACCGTCGCTTTCGTCTTATGTTCAAAACCAGCTCCAGAGTATCTAGATGAGTTTGAGACACTCAATGTTTTTCTTTTAATTGTAGATAAAATCAAAAGTTACATCCTGTTACTTTTAGTTTAGATGACCACAAACTCTTCCTTAACACAAAACAAAACCAAAGATGTGCAAAAAAGCATAAAACGAAGCAGAACTTCCGTTATGAAGCAACAACCACGTGTACAGAACCATTTCACATGGTCTCCACTTTGCTTAAAGTCTCAACAGAAGAACCTGCAGAACGTGAGAAAGGTAAGAAATTATTTGCCTATTTATTTTTATTGCTCTCTCTTACCAAACACATCCCGCCTATGTTGGAAATGTAATTGTAATTTGTAAAACTATAAAATAAAGTAATTAAGCAGTTCTTGTTTAAAAGCTCAGAGATTTGCTAAATTTAAAACAGATGAAGGAAATGAGTTCCATGTTTTCATTCCTCTAAAAATAAGTTTTTTTGAAGTAACAAATGCATTAACTATGTTTTCTACATAGTCACTCCTGGACAAACTATCTTTGATTTTAGCAATAACCCAGAGGTGAAAGAAGGAAATCAAAGAAACCTGTTTAATATGAGATTTAAATAACAAATCCTGGTAAAAAATAACACGGAGGTTCTTTACTTTGTTACCAGATGCAGGAATGCAAACAGACATTTTGACCCTCATGAGAGAGAGATATATAGGCACCCTTATGACAAAATTTAATCGGTGGATTGATTTATGACCCTAATCATTAATTGCTTTTAATTTCCAGTTACCGGATGTGCCCCCCCTAAAATAAACATTCCTCTGAGATCTGTTAGTCCCATCTTTGTGACACTTTGCTTTCATAAACTCCTTCCAACCTCTATGAGGTTTAGGAAGAATGCAATTAAAGTATGAAAAACAATAAGTGATAATCAGTATCAAGAATAATATATAGTTTGTCACCTTTCCTAGAGAAGTTTAGATTTTGATTCTTGTAATTACCTAAAGTTTTGCTCACCAAGCCGTTTGTGCGTTCCTGCGTAAGAGTAAACACATAGAAAACCTACAGTTTAACCGTTTTACTGCATTATTCATGGCAGCACGATTAGTCAGTGCTGACTATGAGTTTGTAATTTCCTTCATCCATTTTGAAATTTTAAACTCAGTTTTTTTTCTGCAGCACTTGCCAGTGTGATAGATTTCAGTAAAAGTTCCTCATCTGTAAATTTATTTCTTAAGAATATGTGTCATTAGGACCAAGGAAACACATAGCAATTTACAGAGGAGCAACTTTTAACTATTACTGAAATGTATCACACTAGCAAGTGTTACAGAAAAATAATCTATGAGTTTCAAATGTACTTAAACCAACATTTACTATTTTGGAGAAAGCATGAAGCAGGTGGAAGATCAGTGTTGATTCAACAGCAAGATAAAGACTGAAAGGAAGCATTCACAATGATGGGAGGCCTAATTCTGGATGTTAGAGGCTGTTTTTCACTTTAACTGCAGAAAGATAAAAGTTACATTTGAGTAGCCTCACATAGGCCTGTTTACTGACCGACACATATTCTTAAGAAGTACATGTACAAATGAGGGACATTTACTGAGACATATTCTTAAATTTGAAGTGTCTCCTAAATTTTTAATACAGAGCAAACTAGTAGATTATTTGTGAAGTCAGAGGGGTTGAAGTGAGAAGAGCATTTAGAGAGGATGAGGGAAACGACTGTGCCTCTACCTTGCACCATTGGAGGTCCATAGATCTAAACCAAAATGAAGTTTTGTGGATGTGTGCTGCCCAATAATACAGTTGGAAGTTTGGAAGTGACAATCCGCCACTGAATTTGTATCTATGAAGTGTGGACTTGCAGATTCTGGGTTGTTTGTTGTTTTTTTATGTAGGCTGCTGAATGTTGAACATGTTGTGGTTTTGAGTTTGCAGGTGCTCTAGCGCCCTCTAGTGTCTGTCTATGCACGTCGCTGCCAGTGACCCAATTCTGCTTAAGAGGATGTCAAGAGGAAAATCCAAGAAAATATTGCAGAAAATGATTTAATCCAGTTTGTTAATTTGTCCTTTTTTACAGAATGGCATCAAAAACAGTTCAGATGGTATTTGTGGTTCTCGGCGCCATCGGGCTGATTCTGGTCATTACCTGCTGCGCCCTCCCTGAATGGGCTGTTGCACATCATGATGATACGGTAATCACATAATCAAAAGGCATTTTATGGTTGACATTAGCATGATAATTATTAGTTAGCTTTAAAGTTTGTTTTTTTTATCGGCCATTATTTTATGTGTTATTGTATAATTTAAGCAGTACGTCTTTATAATAACATATGAAACATAATACTGACTTTTCAGTTTTACGCCTCATCAGAAACTTACAGATTCCTGACATCATCATCATCTGGGCTTTCCTAAACTGTTTAAAGACTCAATGATATTAATTTATATAAACTTCTGGTTTGGATGGGAGTTTAAAAAGATTCTCAAAAAAAAACAAAAACACAAAAAAACCGCATAATTTTGACATTCAGTAAAAACAAATTAAATTAATTTTTCTATCTGATTTAATATTATAGAACATGTTTAATAAATGAATGTAAATAACTGTTTCTCTGTCTTTGGGTTGATAGGAAGCTCATGCAGGTCTGTGGAAGATATGTGTGAAGCAGAGAACTGGACTGCAGGTGTGCGGACCGTTTGAGAGCATGACTAAAGTTTCACCGCCTCAAGCCTCCCGGGCTTTGATCGTCATCAGCTGCATCCTCGGTATTCTCAGCCTCCTCCTCCTGTTCTTTGGTTCTGACTTCACCCCATGTGTTCAGAACCAAGATACCAAGACCAAAATGATCCTGGCTGCCGCAGTGGGCCTGATGCTGACCGGCCTGCTGGTGATCATCCCGCTCAACTGGGAGACAAATGCACAGGTGGAGGGAGTGAGGATGGGAGCGTGCATCTATATCGGCTATCTAACTGGTTTGACGTTGATACTGACTGGAGTTCTGCTTTGCTGTTTCGGCAGACCGGGATCCAGCAGCCTTGGAGGAATAGTCAGCTGCTTAAGCAACAGAGTTTAAGCTAATTAATTTAGAGTTTTTATGGAAGGCACTGCTGTCCAATAGACGGGTAGACAAGGGAGTTGATTTGGTAAAAACTGGGAAGACGATGTGAAATTATCACTTTCATACTTCTACCATTCAATGCTGGAAGGCATGAAATCTGTAAGACATGTGACTTTTATTTCCAGAGTTTTTCTTAAATGTCACTTAAAACTTGACTTCACAAAGATCCCAAGCAGAAAAATTAAATTCATAAATGTCTGTATGCAGAACAATTTCATTTCAGTGACCTTTTGATGCATTTTCTGTTTGCTTATTAAAACCATTTTGTTTTTTCATGCTTTCTTAATTCCAGTTTAAAAAACTGTCAACATAATTACTAACCAGATTTGCTTCAGCGAACAATTTCATGATGTTTCTCAGTTTTCTGCTTTATTTTCTATTAATAAAACATTTACTGTTACTATTTCTGTTTTTGTACCATAACCACAACTGATCATTATCTTTGGTCAAATTCAGATGTGATTGGAAAAATAAATATGATGTATCAAAAATGTAATCAACTTACAGAAAACTTTACTTCAACTGTTTGATTCTTCATCTCATATGCAAAAGAATATTGTATTAGAAAATGATGCAAACCATTCAAATAATGTGTTACCGTCTGACTTTATCTTATCTTATATTTCATCTTTTGCTTCTGACTTTTTCATTTGCAAATAGAAAATAAAAAGAAAAGTTTTTGCAAATTTTTCATAACTACATGTGTTTATGAGTTTTTCTTCCCTTTGTTAAAATTTAAGATCTACAGATTTAACATTAGCATTACTTAATGTTAGATTAACATTAACATAATGTGTTAATGTTGCACATTAACACATTATTTTGTTCGGCTCCGTCGTTTATTTTCCTAGTAAACAGGCCGAGATGAAAGTGTTTTGTAATTCTTTAGGAGTTGGATCTTCATCTTCATTCTGATTTTTTTTGTTCACCTTTTGCCTTTTTGGTGTTTCATCGGCGTGTTTGGGGAAGATGTACGTTCTTAATAAATACTAAATAAAAGAACATAACACATATACATACGAACAGATTTCACTGCGATCTTCTGATGCAGTTGCATAATATGAATTAACATTCAAAAATCCTTAATTGATCCCAAAGGGAAATTAAATGTTGCTGTAACTCATATAAATTCAGATTCCTCAAAGTTATTGTCGATGCTGAAGGAAATATTGTTGGAAGGAAATATCTCCTGCAGCAGTCTGTATTACAGTGAATCTGAAAAAGCCTCTGACTGAAGACACTCTGTTTCCCTGAGAGTCTCATGAAGAGGACGGTCAGGGTTGTCCATAACTTTCTTTGTTTTATGAAGAATCAGGTTTTTTTTCATCACCATCTTCAGAAGTTCAACCAGAACCCAGATAACAACTTTGTTTCATTATTTCATCCATTTTATGTTTCTTTCATTCTTTTCATGATTTCTATGTTCCTGTTCATAAAACTGCCAACTAGATGTGCTTGTGATTTTGCATTGCCTTCTATTGATAAAACATTTACTGAGTTGTTTTATTTCTTATTTAGTTCACTGGCTACTAGAAATTATCAACGCTTTGTCAAATCCTCATGCGTTTGAAAAAAATGAATAAAACATACAGTACAGACCAAAAGTTTGGACACACCTTTTAATTCAGTGAGTTTCCTTTATTTTCATGACTATTGACATTGTAGATTCACACTGAAGGCATCAAAACTATGAATAACACATGTGGAAATATGCACTAAACAAAAAAGTGTAAAACAACTGAAAATACCCCTTATATTCTAGTTTCTTCAAAGTAGCAACCTTTTGCTGTGATTACTGCTTTGCACACACTCTGCATTTTCTTGATGAGCTTCAAGAGGCAGTCACCTGAAATGGTTTTCACTTCATAGGTGTGTCCTGTCAGGTTAATAAGTGGGATTTCTTGCCTTATAAATAGTCAATAAAATAAAGAAAACGCATTGAATTAGAAAGGTGTGTCCAAACGTTTGGTCTGTACTGTATTTAAAACCACAGAAGATTTGAGTTAAAACATAGTTAGAATATTTTTAATGAATTAAATTCTAAAAATCTGAATAGTGTGGATGTAGTTAGTTTTTAATAGTAAATGCTGCTATGAACCAGGTGTGGGCAATGTGAACTTAAAAGTTTTATCAACATTTTATGGTGCTGTTCTGATAATAAGAACTATTTATCAGTTCTTTTTTAGATAACTGTATAATTGCAGTGCTATAGCACAGCAATCTAACCCCCATAAACATAAATCCTGCTTTTGAAAAACATTTCAATTTGTACTATTTCTGTTTATGATGATGTTCACTTTGTAAAATGTCTGAATATCTGCAGAGCCCAGTTTTAAGTGAAAAAATCCCTAAAACTCGCATTATTCATATTTTACTTTTGAGGCTCTCAAAGCTTTTATTTCCTTTATTTAACCAGGTAAAAACCCAGTCAGATCCAGATCTAATTTTCAAGAGAGACCTGGGCAGAAACCTGCAACACACAACAACCTGGTTACACCAAAGTAAAACTAATAAAAACATAAGCACAAGCAGTATGTCGAGAAATTAGCTCTGCTATCGGACACACATAACGCTTAAATGGGTTGGTTGTGATGGCCCTTCGATCCAGCTATGGAAAAACTTACTTTCTGAAGTTATTGTATTAGAAAGATTGAGATACTGTATGAATGGGAAATTCTATGCTTTTAAAAAAAGATGGAAACATATTCTTGAATACTTCAAAATTAAAAAACCAGAAATGTGAATCCGAATGATGTATATGTTTAAGTTTATGTATAAATTGGTTATGTTTCTCATACGATTGCTGTAATTTATGTACATGCCTCCGGTTTTGTTTCCTGTATCATTGCTGTATACGTTTTGTCCTGTTATTGTTCTTTCCTTTTCTCTTTTGGTATAAATGTTCAAAAATACCTAATAAACACAATATTTAAAAAAAACAAAAACATAAGCACAAGTTTAAAACAAATTTAAAAACCGTTTCAAAGTAACGACCTTGATTAATAGAATCACGTTGCCTGTTTTTAAGAACGGCTGGAAAAAGTTTAAAAGAAAAAAGATTCGACATCTTTAGTTCAGCCTGGAGATGCTTCCTTGCTGTAGGAGCCGTTACACTGAAAGCAGTGGTTATTTACATTCATAATTACTGACAAACTCCATTTGTGCACCGAGATCAGTGGGAAGCAATAGAGGGGTCTCTGAAAACAATTGCTTTCCTTTTATCCACATTCAAAACCAGCTGAAAGGTATGTAGCTGAGTTTGAGATATTCTTTGTTGTTTTTACTGCAGACAAGTTTTCCACTAAACATTTGCTAAAGTTGCCCAAGTTACATCCTGTTACTCATGGCTTAGATGACCGCAAACTCTTAATTGACGCGGAACAAAACCACAGATATGCCAGAAATAAAGCAGAACTTCCTTTATGAAGAAACAACCACATACAGCACCATCTCACATAGTTGCTTAAAGTCACAACTAACAGAAACCCCCGCAGAACGTGGGAAAGGTAAGCAGTTTTTTGCCTTTTTTGGCTTATTTTTAATGCAAAGAAAAACTGATTTAGCTAAAATAGAAGAATTGTTGGAGTCTAATCTATAAGAAATCCATCATAAGCTGCACAAAATGAACCTTTTGAGACCAAAGGTTAGCTTTTCTTTGATCATTTATACATTTTTAGTGTGCTCTTAAGATTTTTTATGAAGTTGTCTCATGGAGAACGAGAACGTTTAGTTGTTTATTTATCTCAGCCGAAGCAACCTCATGAAAGGAATTGCAGCTAAACAGATTGTAGCTTCAATAAAGAGTTAAAGAAAGAAACAAAGTTAAAAGATAAATAAACTAGGGCTGAAGTTCAATCCAGCAGATTGGGGAGAGATCTGTAATGGGATCTTCCCCCAATGTATCTCGATTTCTATACATGAGCAGAACTTTAAATTCTTTTACCAACTTATTACACATACATACTTATACATATTTGATTTTACTTTATTCAACAGACTCATGGTCCACAAAGAGATGATACACAACAGCACGACATATAAAGAATAAAAAGATAAAATAAAATAAAAAAGAATCTTATAAAAGACTTGCATACCAATGTTTCCACAGAGCCGATTGGTATCTTAGCGCACTGAAAGAGGGAGGTGAAAACATTACAATAAGACTGTTCAATGACACATGAACTTGTATATCAGATTTCTCAAAAGAGCCTGGAATGTTCTGACATGTGCATTACAAAACATCTCACTTGCAGTGCTAAGCCTGGGTTTCTTAAGCAGAATTCTCAAAGAGTCGTTATACGCAACCTTAAGCTTCTGCATGCTAGCTTTTTTAAATTTACACCACAAAGGAGCTGTATACAAGGGTGTACAGTAAGCTTTAAGCAGGCTTATTTTTACCTCATCAGTGCACATATGAAATTTCCTCCCCAGAATGTTTGCCTGAATGTACAACATGCGACACTGCCGATAAATATCATCATCATCACAGAGCTGGTCTGTGATATAGTGACCCAGGTATTTAGTTTTGGAACAAACATTTAACTTTTGCCCTGACAGAAAAAAAATCAGGGAAGCAAAGTTGTTTGTCTGCTTTAGTCCTACATACTAGTACAACCGTTTTCTTAGCATTATACTGCACATCAAATCTCAACCCATAATCAGAGCAGATATTCAGTAGCTGCTGAAAACCAGCACTGCTGGGTGAGAGTACAGCCAGGTCATCAGCATACATAAAGTGATTGACCAAAGTATCACCGATCATACATCCAGTTTTACAGAGGTTCATTTCTTTTGACAGGTCGTCCATGTAGAAGTTAAACAAGGCAGGTGAAAGAAGCCCACCCTGACGCTCACCATTACTCACACCAAAGGAGGCAGAGATGTTATTGCCCCATTTTACATGCAGTTTCTGGTTAGAATACCAGTAAACCAAAATTCGTATAATAATGTCCGGAACACCTCTTTGTTTTAATTTGCCAAATAACTTGCAGTGATTGACACGATCAAAGGCCTTAGAGGCATCAATAAACCCAATTAACACAGATGAATTTTTTCTTAGATATGCTCTTGCTGCCTCTTCCATAAATACAGAGATCAGTTCCCAACTTGGCTTTGAAACCAAATTGATTATCTGTTGTACTAATAAATTGATTGAGCCGACCAAGCAAGATTTTTTCTAATACTTTAGATATCACATTAGCTAAAGCTATTGGTCTGTAGTTATTAAGGCTACCCACCTTACTAGTTTTGTCCTTAATTACTGGCACAAGGGTAACAGATAATAAGGAATCAGGCAACTGCCCATGGATCATAAACCCAGAAAAACACATTGCAAGAAGCACAGCCACTTTTTGGCTAGCATATTTCAGATGTTCTGCTGCAATGCTATCAGAACCTGTTGCCTTATTCTCACACAAGTACGCTATAGCCTGTTGGACTTCACTAGGGGTTATTATAACCGCATCACTCTTAGCAATGTTTCCCACTCAATAGGGTTCACTTTTTACACAGTTAAATAAGGCAGAATAGTGCTGTCTCCATAGATCTGCTATGAGTCCCAGATATGCCCTCTATGGTACTGGGGAGTAATACAGCAGACCTGTTAAAGGCTCTGACATCATTCCAAAAGCCAATGACATTATTACAATTTTTCAGCCATGGAGTCTGCTCTCATGTTCTGCTCACATTTGGAAATATATCGAATGGCATATTTAAACTTTGCCCTAGTGATTTTTTTATAATATAGGAGAGTCCCATCTCTTGGTCTACCTCCTTGTACCCACATCTTATATGCCTGTTTAGCTTCTGCATGGTATCCTGACATGTTTATTCCAACTTGGCCTGATGTCATTAGCCTTTCTGCATGTAAGGTATGGTCTTGCACTCTCATACAAAGCATCCACAATGCTATCATACATAGTATGAAGATCTATACGGTGAGAAATATCATTGCATTTAACATCTGAGCACATAATGGATTGAAGAGGAAGACTTATTTTACTCAAAAGAAGATCCGTTTTCATATGATATGCTAATATGTCATCTTTAGAGTCTGGACCATTTAACTTTAGCTGTGGGGGCACTATTTGCCCCCCATATAAACGCCGGAAGACTTTTAATATCCAGCATCATTAAAAATGGAACATGATCAGACATAGAATATTCATATAAGATTTCTATTGATTTTACAACAGCATGGGCGTCAGCAGAGCTAATGCAATGGTCAAGCCAGGACGTTGTATGCAAAGCTTCACTTAAATAGGTATAGCTGTCTGCAGGTAGCAGGAGCTGACTGGACAATATAAAACTGTTATCAACACAAAACTGCTGCATATGTTTGGCAAATGAAGAATTTTTATCAGATATATCTGCATTCATATCACCTACTACATACACAGAAGTAAAATAATGGTCATCAATAAAAGAGTTCAAGAAAGCAAATCTATTCAAATAAATATCTTCATTCTGAGGACACTCATAGGGTGTGTAGACATTAATAATGACAAATTCTTTGTTTCCAAATTTTAAATGTACAGCAATACACCAGTCAACACCAGTTCTGATGACATTTAAAACTGGATCCAGCTTTTTGTGCCATAAAATAGCCACTCCTCCTGCGATTCGACCCCTCACTATACCCATAGAAAGATCCACAGTGGATTCACCAGCTCCGCAGAAGCAGTCATTAATACAGTTCATACCTCCCAAATCCTGTTTCAACAAAAAAGTTTATTGTAAACAAAGAATATCAAATTTTTGCAACAGTCTATTCACAACCAGACGTCGTGCTTTATCTCCAGCTGTTTTACCGACACGCAGTCCCCGGCAATTGTAAGAAATAACACGCATTAATTGGTCTATGAGGAATTCACTGCAGCCGTAATATAATAATACAATAATATAATATAAATAAAATAATTATTATACATAATTTATGTTCGTCTTCAAAGGATGTTCCCTGATGCTACGCATCTTAGTCATAAATGCAAAATAGGAGCACTCGAGATCTTCCCCAAAAGTCAGACAAATTCTGGAGGATCTGTAACGCAGAAATGGAAAATAAAACTTAATCTACATCCATGTGGTGTCAGGTGGGGAGTATTCCCTCCGTAAATGAGCAAGAAATGTTGTCTTAATCTAGAACTAGTGCTTGCTATTTTTATTGAGATCATGAACGTTAAGTTTCACGTTAGTTTTTGTAGATGGAGAAGGACAGTGAAAGTCCTTCTCCATCCATGTGGCTTGTTGGGCAAGTTTGATACAGAAATACTTTAAGTTTTTCTTGAAGCTAAATTTGAGTACCTGTAAAATGTAAATCTAAACCTATATGTAGCTGTTTTTTATGTAGGCTGCTGAATGTTGAACATGTTGTGGTTTTGAGTTTGCAGGTGCTCTAGCGCCCTCTAGTGTATGTCTATGAAAATCGCTGCCAGTGACCCAATCCTGCATAACAGGATGCCAAGAGGAAAACCCAAGAATATATTGCAGACAATGATTTAATCCAGTTTGTTAATTTGTCCTTTTTTACAGAATGGCATCAAAAACAGTTCAGATGGTATTTGTGGTTCTCGGCGCCATCGGGCTGATTCTGGTCATTACCTGCTGCGCCCTCCCTGAATGGGCTGTAGGACATTATGGTTATATGGTAATCATATAATTAAAAGGCATTTTATGGTTGACATTAGCATGATAATTATTATTAGTTAGCTTTGAAGGGTTTTTTTCAGCCATTATTTTATGTGTTATTGTATAATTTAAGAAGTATGTCTTTATAATAACATAAAATATAAGAATTTTGACTTTGCAGATTCCTGACATCATCATCCGGGCTTTCCTAAACTGTTTAAAGACTCAATGATATTAATTTATATAAACTTCTGGTTTGGATGGGAGTTTAAAAAGATTCTTAAAAAAACCTAAACAAAAAGAAAACAAAACACATAATTTTGACATTCAGTAAAGAGAAATTAATTTTTCTATCAGATTTAATATTATAGAACATGTTTAATAAAGTGAATGTAAATAACTGTTTCTCTGTCTTTGGGTTGATAGGAAGTTCATGCAGGTCTGTGGAAGATGTGTGTGAAGCACAGAACTGGACTGCAGGTGTGCGGACCGTTTGAGAGCATCGCTGTCGAGGTCCCACTGCTTCATGCCTCCCGGGCTTTGATCGTCATCAGCTGCATCCTCGGTATTCTCAGCCTCCTCCTCCTGTTCTTTGGTTCTGACTTCACCCCATGTGTTCAGAACCAAGATACCAAGACCAAAATGATCCTGGCTGCCGGATTGGGCCTGATGCTGACCGGCCTGCTGGTGATCATCCCGGTCAACTGGGAGGCCAATGCGCCAGTGTGGGTGGGGGAAGTGAGGATGGGAGCGTGCATCTATATCGGCTATCTAACTGGTTTGATGTTGATACCGACTGGAGTTCTGCTTTGCTGTTTCGGCAGACCCGGATCCAGCAGCCTTGGAGGAATAGTCAGCTGCTTAAGTGTTACCCCGCAACCTTGGAGGGCTGAGGGTAATGTATGTGATGGTCTTCCCTCAACGTGTGGTGCTGTGGTATAGAAAAGATGAGGCACACACGTTAAGCTTTTGCCAGCATAACAGGAAGATTTATTCTTCTTCTGTAATGAACATATGTTCAAATATTTGTTTTTTAACAATTCAAATAAAAGTGCACGAATTTGCTTTTCGATATTTTAATAGCCTTCACGACCTATTCTGCATAGGTAAAACACACTTTAATGTCCAAGCATCTTATCTTACAACAGTTATCTGCCAGATAAATAGATACAAAACTGAAAAGAAACAAAATGCATCAAACCAGTTCAATATGAAATTTGTAGTACTTTGGCCGTTTCTCAGCTAGCTTAATACATAGAAACCAAAGTCCGCTAGCATTAGCATACCCCAACCTCCAGAACTGTGTCCCGTTTTCCACCCAATACTCAACGCAAACCGGACAAAATGACTCATTAGTCAACAACCGATTCACTGAGCTCTTTAACACCCGACGGTCATCAATATATATGTATAAAAATACATTTTACCAACCTGTGGTATAGAAAAGATGAGGCACACACGTTAAGCTTTTGCCAGCATAACAGGAAGATTTATTCTTCTTGTGTGCTCAGTCCTTTCTATACCACCAACGCGACAGCGTCCCTAGTGGCCGCGCGCGGAAGTGCACGGACGAAATTAAACAAAACTATCTAACTTATTACAAAAATTAAAAATACAAAATGAAAAATAATGTTGGGGTGCCTATTTTTCTACTTCTTGGTTTTTATTCACTAATAACTTGTTTTTCCACCCCTCTACACTCTCCCTCACTAAAAAAAAATGTCTCCTGACATTAACAATTTCTTGTGTGATGTCTCACTGTATGGGAGTGTACTGCTGATACACATGTGGATGTGAATATGGAATATAGGGAAATGGCAGTAGACCAGGAGTCATTGGGAAGGGTTGGTTGAACAGCAATGGACTAACACCTGCACTCCAACAGCTATATGATGGCTGGCCAAGTGTCTCATATGTTAGTCTTTCTGTTGGTCTCCCTCTTCTCTCTGATCTCCGTATATCATTTTCCACTCTGGTCTCATCCATCTCCATCTGATCCGGATCTCTTTCACACATTTCAGATCTTTCTCCAGTTTCAGCAGCATTTCTTTTACTGACAGTTGCTTCTCTTTCGGAGGAACAGAACTCTTCAGCCGTTGCACGCAGATTATTTTGATTTTCTGGGTTCTGTCTTGTCACATGTCCTTGTTCAAGATTTTGAGTTTGGTTTGACTGTAGTTGTTGTGGGTTTACAAATCCATAACACGGGATTCTGTTCCGGAGGTTATAATGGTAAGTAAACTCTTCTTCTTCTTCAGAGTCATGCATTTCAGGTTCATTCTCACATCTTTCAGTTTGTTGCTTACTTTTCCATTTTGTCCGTTCTCTCACAGGAAGTTCATCCTCCAGAGGTAGGTCGTTGACAGGCAGCAGCAGGTTTCTGTGAAGCACACGCATGGTTTTGTTACCTCTCTCTGGCTGCACTTTATAGACTGGTCCATCCCCCACTCTTTCAATCACGCGGTACACCGCCTGCTCCCAGTATGAGCGGAGTTTACCTGGACCTCCCCGTTCCGAGAGATTTTTAACCAGGACTCTATCACCTGCCTGGAGAGCGACACCTCTGGCACGTCTGTCATATTGCTTTTTGCCTTTAGCTGAAGACTTTTGACTGTTGTTGGCAGCTATTTGGTATGCCACACGCATCCTTTCAGCCCACTTTTTAACAAAGGTTTGATGGTTGCAGTTTTCAGTCTCTCTCCTGGTGCCAAAGAGCAAATCAACTGGTAGACGTGGTACCCTGCCATACAATAGGAAGAAAGGCGAGTATCCTGTCGCTTCGTGCCTCGTGCAATTATATGCATGCACGATTTGTGGCAGATGATCTTTCCATTCACTCTTTTTCTCCTCTTGTAAGGTGCGCAACATCTGGAGAAGCGTGCGGTTCAGTCGTTCCACTGGATTGCACTGAGGATGATAGGGAGTGGTGCGTGAGTGAGAAATTCCTGAGAGTTGTTGTAATCTTTGGAATAAGCTATTCTCAAACTCACGTCCCTGATCATGATGTAGTTTCTCTGGGTACCCAAAACGAGGAATAAAATCTTGAAATATCTTTTCAGCTGCTGTCTTTCCGGATTTGTTTCTCGTTGGGTACGCTTGTGCAAATCGAGTGAAATGGTCAGCGACAACCAGGATATACTCGTATCCTCCTTTGCTTGGTTCCAAATGCAAATAATCAATAGAGACCAACTCAAATGGCGCACTAGTTGTAATGGATCCCATTGGAGCTCTCTGTGGGACATTGGGATGTTTTTGTTTAATACATTGACATTTCTTGGTCACATAGTCCTCAATGTCTTGTTGCATGTTCGGCCAGTAAAAGCGTTCTCGGGCAAGATGAATCACCTTGTCAGGACCGACATGGCCCATATCGTCATGTAAGCTCTTTAACACTAGTGGTTTGAGTCTTTCAGGGAGAACTAGCTGTCTGTTTAGTTCTGTTTTCCGGAAAAGTAGTCCATTTTCCATGACTAACTTGTTCCACTCGTACAACAGTCTCCTTGTTTCTTTGCACATGGTTCTTTTATCCTTTTCATTTGGACTCCAATTTCTTTGTTTCAATGATACAATTTCTTTAATAGCTGTATCTTCTTGTTGTGATGCTCTGATGTCTTCAGGAACAATGGTCATGACACTGTCTGGTAGGTTAGCCTCATCATTTTCAACAGCAAGTTGTAATGCAGCAATCCAGGGAACATCACCGCTTTGTGTTGCTTTGTTGCCTTGCCACACTGCAGACACAACTTCAGGAGACACTGTCTCAGTATGATCTTTCATGTACTGTTCAAGGCCTACTGGGTATCTGGACAACATATCTGCATCAGCATTCCTCTTCCCCGGTCTATACTTGATATCAAAGTGGAAGTCGGCTAATTCCCCAACCCACCTATGACCTACAGCATTTAACCTGGCAGAACTCAAAACATAGGTCAGGGGATTGTTGTCTGTATAGACCGTGAACGTTGGTGCGTAATACAGATAGTCTCGAAACTTATCACAAATGGCCCACTTGAGTGCTAGGAACTCAAGTTTACCAGAATGGAGGTGATAGTTTCGTTCAGCAGGTGTTAAGGTCCTAGATCCATAGCCAATAACGCGCAGCTTGTTGTTTTGGGACTGATACAAGACTGCTCCGAGTCCTTCATTTGACGCATCTGTATGCAAAACAAATGGACAATCAAAGTCAGGATAGGCTAAGATCGGAGGATTAATCAGCATCTCCACAAGCTTGGACAGCACAGTTTGATGTTCAGTCGTCCATGTCACAGGTGTGCGAGAGGGAAGCTGACCTGTGTTTTCTTTCATTTTGCAACCTCGACCCTTAGAAGTCTGGAGCTTGTTGGTCTTACTTGAGTCGGCTGAGCTTTGAAGGAGTTCAAACAGAGGTCTCGCCAGTCGTGAGAAATCTTGGATGAAAGATCGATAATAACTAAGGAAGCCTAGCAATGTCCGAACTTCTCCAACTGTGTGAGGCTTCTTCTCCTTCAGAGCTATTACAGCTTCCAAATCTTTTGGGTCAATCTGGACGCCTTCTCCTGACACCATTCGTCCAAGATAACGAATTTGTCTCTTGAAAAGCTCGCATTTGGCTGGTCGAAGTTTGATGCCATGTTGTCGCATTCTGTAGAAAACTTGTCTCAGATGGTCCACGTGTTCCTCAAATGTTTTTGAGTAACAGAGGACATCATCTAAATAAGGTACGCAGCACTCATCCCTGATGCCTTCTAATACACCTTCCATACATCTCTGGAATGCAGCTGGAGCATTGGTCAGTCCGAATGGAATCCTTATCCATTCGTAGAGACCCCAAGGTGTGCTAAATGCTGTCAGATGCCTTGACTCCTCACTCACAAACCCTTGGTGATATGCACTTCCTTGGTCCAAGATGGAGAACCAGGAATTTCCTCCAAGACTGTCCAATAGATCTTGAATGCGTGGTAGTGGATGGCGATCAGGAATGGTTTTACGGTTGAGCTCACGAAAGTCAACACAAAGACGCAGACTGTGGTCTTTCTTTCGCACGCAGACAACAGGTGAGGAGTAGGCTGAAACTGACTTTCTGACCCACCCTCTATTCAAAAGGTTGGAAATATAATCTTTGACCTCTTTATACAATGGTCGAGGAATGGAGTTATAATTTTTTTGGACAGGGGTGTTATCTGTCGTTGTAATCTGGAGTTGTAAACCAGGAATGCATCCAATGTCACCTTCTTCAGATGCAAACACATCTGATTCTTCAAACAACATTTGGCGTACTATGTCCTGTTCATGCTCAGAGAGATGGTTCAGGTTGACATTTGTATGCCATTTCTCTTGTGAATGAACAGGTATATGGTTTCTCTTTTGAGTAGAGTCCCCATCATTTAATGAGTTCACATGGGTGGTGCACAAGAGTGGATCATCTTGTCCAATGATTCGTTTATGAGACGATGGGGAGATGTTTACAGGTTTGGTTCCATCAATTTCCTCAATGACTCCTAAAGCTACCCTTGGAGGTAAGAAAATGTCATGGTTGGTTGAATTCTGAACTGGAATTCTCACCATTTTTGAAGCGCCAACAGGTACATCAACCAGAGCAGGGAATAATTCCAACCCGTCCGGCACGACGCTCTGTATGTCTGGTTCAAACAACATTACTCCTCCTCCTGGAAAAGTTCTGATACGACATTTCACTTCACAGATTTGGCCACTTGGAACATTAAGACCCTTCTTTCCAACTCTCACTGTTGAACTCTTTGATTCTTTCTGAGATGGCATAGTGCAAACCACAGAGACTAGAGTTTCAACACTATTTTTATGGATTCTCAAAGCCTCTGACAGTAAGTCCACCAAGTTGATGTTGTTTGTCTGGTCAGTGTTTCCCATTATGATTTCTTGTATCACATTAAAGCCTAGCAAAGGGCTGCTTACACTCTCTTGACTTACAAGCAATGGAACATAGAGAGCAACTGAACCATATTTGAGGCTTTTGATCTCGAGCAGGACTTCTATCCACCCATCAAATGGCACCTCTGTTCCATTAGCTGCTGTGACTTTGAGAGGGTGTTCTGGTAGTAGACTCTCAAGTGGTTGGATCGTTACATTTGGTAGAGCTTTCTGCACCCATGACTTCTCCACTATGCTCACTTGTGCCCCACTGTCCAATAGCATCTGCAACTTGACCCCATTTAGTTGGCATGTCACAGTGCATCTACCACCAATCAGCTGTGCAACATGTTTCTTCTTAGTAAAGTTGTTTTGTTTGATGGGCCTGGTGGAAGATGGTGTGTCCTCTTGAAGATGCAGCTTTGGAGTGGGATGGGACTCTGCATTCTCTCTGATCACTGGTGGTCCCGCCCCAGCGACCTCGCCCAGTTTCCCGACGGATTGTTCTTCATCAGACAGCCAACCGCTCTGTGTCCCTCTTTCCCACACTTGAAACAGTGGCTACAGCTATCCTTTTCTTGGGAGACACATTGCTGACATCTTCGTTTAGCTTCTGACTTTGCTGGATGTTTTTGGTGGGGAAAAGGTGTGTGAATGTTTTCAGTCCCTGAACTAACCATAGGTGTTAAAGCTTTCTCTAAACTTTTGGTCAGTGATGAAACCTGTGCTGTTAGCTCTTGTATGGCAGTACGATTAGCTTGGACTTCTGCCTGCATCTGAACTGCATTCTGATTTTTCTTATCCATCTGCACTGTACTGACGCTGACTGCTTTTGGTTTGAGAGCCTGACCTAGTCTATTCTGTCTCTCTGTGTCTTCACCTACTGACTTTGTTATCACTTCTAGGATAAAGTCATCTGTGACTTTCTCGTCTGAAAGGTGGGGTTTAAGATCTCGTCGGACATATGAATATTTTTCATGTATGCCCTGGTAAAGTGAATGTAGGAACACTCCCTGAACTAATTTCTTGTCATACTGGAAACCTGTGCTTACTTTAGAAGCAAAAAGCACGCGCTGTTTTAACCCCATCAGTCTATACATAAACTGTTGTGGACCTTCTTTATCGTGTTGTCTTGCGTTGCTCAGTTCCTGAAATAATTCAGTACTACTCTTATCTTTAAGATGTGCTCTGAGAAAACGCTTCAGCTCAGTTACAGTCAGACTATCTTTTGTAATCAGCATGTCTTTAAATGTACCCGGTTTAATTATTCTGAGAACTGTTCTAATGACCTCAGTCTCAGTGAAACCTTCACTCAATCCTTCATCAATTTGCTTACTCAAACAGTTAAAGCTCACATCTGAGTCAGAATCTGAGATCTGACCAGCATGAATCCGAAATTCTCTTCGTGGGAGTAATGCAGCAACATCTGTCAGCTTTACTAACCTGGTTACCTGATCAGCAACAACTGGTGATGACACTGTCTTACTGGACGCTGATGCTGCTACAGTCTGCTCAGTCTCATACACTGATGCCACTTCCTCTTCATCCACTGAATGATGCAGGTTCTTTGCTTCTTGGGCTGACTGCAGTTCATCAAGGAGGTCACGAAACACCAGCAGGCGCGACATCCCTTGGTCCTCCAGACTCCTCAGTTGTTTACTTCTTAAAAAGTCAACAATGAAGTCAAAGAGTTCCACCTCGGACGACTCCTCCCCTGGGGCGTCTTCTCTCACCTCATCTTGGCACGATACTGCTAGCTGGTGAAGCAAATCTCTTCTGGCGTCATCAATCAGTTGGTGAAGTAGCTGCTGGATCTCCCACTGAAGCTCATGCAGCGTCGTCATCTCTGGATACCTGTAGTCTTGACCTTAGGTCATCAGCTTGTGGAACATGAAGTCAGGATCCCACGGTTCTTTGTTGGATAGCACCAAGCCAGCAGGAGGCGCTATCCCGGACGAGCCCCCAAATTTGTTACCCCGCAACCTTGGAGGGCTGAGGGTAATGTATGTAATGTAACGTGCATCTATATCGGCTATCTAACTGGTTTGATGTTGATACCGACTGGAGTTCTGCTTTGCTGTTTCGGCAGACCCGGATCCAGCAGCCTTGGAGGAATAGTCAGCTGCTTAAGCAACAGAGTTTAAGCTAATTAATTTAGAGTTTTTATGGAAGGCACTGCTGTTCAATAGATGGGTAGACAAGGGAGTTGATTTGGTAAAAACTGGGAAGACGACGTGAAATTATCACTTTCATACTTCTACCATTCAATGCTGGAAGGCATGAACTCTGTAAGACATGTGACTTTTATTTCCAGAGTTTTTCTGAAAATGTCACTTAAATCTTGACTTCACAAAGATCCCAAGCAGAAAAATGCTTTGCTTATTAAACCCATTTTGCTTTTTCATGCTTTCTTAATTCCAGTTTAAAAAACTGTCAACATAATTACTAACCAGATTTGCTTTAGCAAACAATTTCATGATGTTTCTCAGTTTTCCGCTTTATTTTCTATTGATAAAACAACTATTTCTGTTTTTGTACCATAATCACAATAGATCTTATCTTTGGTCAAATTCAGACATGTTTGAAAAAATAAATAAGGTGTATCAAAAATTCAATTTCATAGAATAGGCTTTTTTTGTTTTGTTTTTTACACAAAAATATAAAAATAATTTAAGCTACATACAGAAAACTTTACTTCGGCTATTGTATTCATCTCTGACTCATATGCAAAAGAATATTGATTTACACAATTATGCAAACCCTTCAAGTAAAGTGTTACCATCTGACTTTATTTTTATCTTATATTTCAGCTTTTGCGTCTGTATTTTTCATTTGCAAACAAGAAATAAAAAGAAACGTTTTTGCTGATTTTGCATAACTACTTTGATTTTCTTCCCTTTTGTAAACATTTTTGAGATCTACACATCGCAGTCATCCTGTCCTTTGACTTAGATGTCAACAGTTTAATCTGCTGACATCCAGGCACAGCAGACTTGTGAAAGTTGGAGACTTTTAAACTTCCTTATTCAGTTTTATAAGTGAAGCCAACGTTGTGTACGTAGGACCATTTCACAATTGAAGATCCACCTCTTTAAGACCAGATGTAACAGAAGAACCTCCAACAACTGATCCAACTACAACTTTTAAAAAGGTAAGCACTTTTTCAAAATTGATTTTTATTTCCATCAAAATAAAAAACAAAAGAACTAAATTATTGGATTCCTTCTAATTATCAAAAATCACTCACAATGTGGATACAATTACCTTTTTCTTTCATATTTTTATGTTTTTCAGGATGATCTGAGGATTTATTAGATGGATGTTGGGTCGTGGTTTTAGTGACGCAACTGAAGGAGAAAATGTAAATTATTTATGTTTCCTAAGACATGACACTAACTGCATTACCATTACAAATGTGTGTTTATATTTATATATTGTTCATATTTTGCTAATGCTAATTCACGTTTGATTTATTAAAATCACACGCGAATAAGCTTCTTCACACGATAAGTCATTAAAAATCATGGCAGTGACGGATGTAACCAGTTACATGAGGTTCATAATTCAGCCATGTTGCGAGCGCTCGTCAGCCATCAGAGACGGCGGCGTCTTATTCAGGCGTTGGAGCCCAGGCCTGTCACGATAACAAATTTTACTCAGCAATTGTCTGAAAAATTATTGAGATAAACAATAATATTGTTTGAAGACCATTTTAAACTGATATAATGGTGATGACATAATAATGCAAGTGATATCCTGCAAAAATAGATGCACTTTATTTTCAAAAGAACACTAAGCACTGGAACTGGTAAACAAAATAAACAAAAAAACAAAAACAAAAATAAAATTGACTCTCAGTCTTCATTAACAAAAATTGCACTTGAATAAAAACTAAACAACATAAAATCAAAGTGGAAATAAAAACTACATTCAACCAAAAGAGTGCAGATTATGAAGTCTGTATACTATCCTGTCCTTCAATAATCATTAGATTTAGATAGAGAAGACAGGCATATCGGACTACCTGATCCAATAGTTCACTCCTCCCTTAAGCTCAGTTCACACTACACAATTTTTTTTGCCCCGATTTTCCAACAATCCTGAGATCGTTGGACAATCTTAGGATGTCCAACGATCGTAACCAATCATCCTGTAGTGTGTAGTGCGTTAGGACTGATCGGGTCCAGTCGGTAGAACGTCGTGGCGCTCCGATCTAAATCAGGCATATTCAACATGTTGGATTGTCTTGGCCGGTTTAACATGGCAGCGTGTGGGGCTTTCCCCGACTGGGAGCGAGAACGCAGCCTGTTGCTGCAGAAAGCGCGGATTCCCCTCCGTGCTTTCTGAGGGGAAACGGTTGACACGGCGCAACCCAAAGTCCAGCGGACATCGGAGATGATATGTGGAAACAACATTAATGTTTATTCATGCAAAGAATATCCACAGAAATAACAAGAGGAGTTGGAGGGAAACTGGTACTGCAGTTGATAAACCCGGTAACGGTTCAGCTGTTCATCGTTAGCGTGACATAAATAGGTTATAATGATAATGTTATTCATTCAGTCAGGACTTTACCTGACACTAGCCACACGCATTGCACGTAGATTCTAGTAAAACATTGATTAATACCTGGTTTTAAAATGAATTAACTGAACTTGTAGCCATTATTTTGTGCCCATTGTTCTCAATGTAATTTTAAACATTAAAATGGTAAATACTAATAAACCAATGAAGCTTAAACACACAGATGGTAAAGACAAAAAAACAGAATAACTCGCCCCCACATCAAGCCCCGTCCTTCACTCTTTTTTCCAACGCCTTTTCTTTTTGTTACATCTTTTATCGCTTAAAATAAGCTCACAATCTATCGCTATTGCTTCGTCATCAGCCGTGCTTGTTTACATTAATTCACGTATGACGTAGTGGGCTTTTACGGGATTTTCTGTCTGAAATCTGAATGCCGGTGAGAGAGTGTGGTGTGTTGCTCTTGCCGTGTGGCTGGACAACCCGATCGAACCGTTATGCCTATGATTTTTTGTCGGTTAATGTGTGGTCTTAGGTTTTGAAAATGGACCGACGATCGGCCGACAACTCTAAAATTGTGTAGTGTGAACTGGGCACACTACATGATTTAGTGGAGGAGTTAGTGGAGAGCACCGGAGTTGAGCCTTTTTTCATCCAGTGTCACCAATAGAAAGAATAAAGGCAGGAAGAAACGATAAATCCGATAAATTAAAATGAGGTCAATAACTTTCATTTATCATGCGCTTAATTGATTTATTGTTTATCACGACAGGCCTAGTTGGAGCAACAAGCCCCTAGAGCTGGGAGCTGCTATATACAGTATGTGGCATTTCAGAAAAATTGTAGCTGGCGATTTTACAGAAGAGCGATGGATTCAACACAAATGACACACAACTTTTGTGTGTGTCATTTGCTCTCGCAGCAAAACTGTGCAATGCTGTGAGAGCAGAGAACAGAAAACACCATCGTTCTGCCACTTCCCGTTATCTTCCTCATTTCTGCCAGGACTAATGTCTGGTTGTTGATCATGTGACTCGTGTGATGCGAAAAAAGTCTTTCAATACAACTGAAAAAGCACAGCAAAAACATTAGTTTTTTTTTTAAGAAATTGGTGTGTTTCCAACAAGCAAATTCAATTTCATAATTTCAATTTGTGTAATTCTATGGTTAATGGAAACACAGTTAATGTTTGGTGGGATAAAGTGAAACACTAATAATCAGGGTTTCCTAATGCAGCTACTGCAGAGTTGCGACATTGCAAGCAACTTAAACACTTTTCTTGAGAAGAGGAACAAAACAGGTCCTATGGATAAAGCACAAAATTTGTGTAAAATATAGACAAAATATAATTTTTTCAAATATCTGACTAAATTAACCTGGGCCATGTGAGCACAACAATGTTTGTTTTCCTGGTGTTTGCTGAATATTTTTTATTTTAAACATTGTTTTGATTTTTTTCTGACCACATTTCTTCCTGGAAGACGATGGTTCCCCACCATCCTTCTAGTTTTTAATGATGCGTTGGACAGTTCTTAACCCAATTCTAGTAGTTTCTGCAATCTCCTTAGATGTTTTCTCTGCTTGATGCATGCCAATGATTTGACCCTTCTTAAACAGACTAACGTCTTTTCCACGACCACAGGATGTGTCTTTTGCCATGGTTGTTTAAGAAATGAGGAGTTACTCATTGCATCAGCTGGGGTTAAATAACTTGTTGCCAGCTGAAAGATAATCGCCTATGCCAGGCATGTCCAAAGTCCGGCCCGGGGGCCAATCACGGCCCGCGGTCAGATTTCATACGGCCCGCAGCTTCGGTTTTATAATGTATTATTTATGGCCCGCCTGCACTGTGAAACAGAATAAATAAATCATAAAACTTGAAACTGTAATTCCTCCTTTCACCAAATGGTGGCAGCACCACTTTAATACTATCAGTCTGCGTCCGTGCAGCGAACCCCTCTCCGCTCATTTCTGCCACTGCAAAGAAAACGAGGAAAGCTTACAGTGAGGGCCGCCGCTTTCAAGAGAGATGGGAATTATAATACTTCTTCACTGAAAATCAAGGCAATTGTGCTTATCTAATTTGTGAGACGGTTGCCTTGTTTAAGGATTTCAACGTAAAGAGACACTACCAGACTAAACATGCTAACTCATACAACAAGCTAACAGGAAGTGACCGTGCTGAAAAACTGAAGCAGCTCCAAGCTGCACTGGCATCACAACAGCGATTCTTCACGCGGACCTGTGAGTCAAAAGAAAATACCACCAAAGCAAGCTACGAAGTGGCCATGTTAATAGCTAAACATGGCAAACCTTTTACTGAAGGTACATTTATCAAAGACTGTGTTGTGAAAATGGTGGAGAACATTTTGCCCTGAGAAGAAGCAAGAATTTGAGAAAAATGTTTGCCTGGCAGTAACAGTGTGGCACTGAGAGTTGAGGACATGAAACTGAGTGTTTTGAACGGCAACGTCTGTCACTATCAGCAGTGAAGAGCCAAAAAAACATTTATGCACCTGGATTTATGGCACTTATTTTTATTAAACTCTTGAGTAAGATTTGGTTATGAACCTGTAGATGTGACAAACTATTACTTTCTGAAAGATATTGTAAATGACGAGCAAAATTCACTTGTTTTAAGATTTAATAATAACAGACAACTTTGCATTACTTATAACTCCTGTTTAAAATGTTCTTGAGGCAAAGATATTTTTAAACTCATGTAAATTTAAGGTATTTCATACAGTTTGTTCAATGTTATCTGACTCTCCAGATATGAAAGAAAAGCAGAATTTGGGTTTTTAGAGTTGTTCTCATCTGCCTGAGTGGCTTATATTTGGTTATTTTGTCATTTGAAAAATAAATATAATTGTGACAATGAAAATTGTGTATTTGCATGAAACTTTTGCAGTTAAAAAATGTCCAGGGCGTGCCGTGGTGGCGTAGGGCGACCCGTATTTGGAGGCCTTGAGTCCTCGACGCGGCCGTCGCGGGTTCGATTCCTGGACCCGATGACATTTGCCGCATGTCTTCCCCCCTCTCCTTCCCTGTTTCCTGTCAGCCTACTGTCACATAAGGGACACTAGAGCCCACAAAAGACCCCCTGGAGGGGTAAAAAAAAAAAATTCAAAAAATGTCCGAACAAACTATTGGCCCCCGGGCATCTTCACTTGATCAAATCTGGCCCTCTTTGCAAAAAGTTTGGACACCCCTGGCCTATGCAGTACTTATCCAATAGGAGGCTTGTACCTATTTGCTTAGTTAAATCCAGGTGGCGACTTTTTTTTTGGCCAGGCAGTGTATTACACAAACTGCTTTAACCATTTGATTTCTGGTTTTTAGTTTTTGCAGAATGGCATCAAAAGCAGTTCAGATGGTATGTTTGATCCTCGGGGTCATCGGCCTGACTGGGGTCATCACCTGTTGTTCCCTCCCTCGATGGAAAAGGATAGCTTTCACAGCAAACTTTGTGACTGTACAGGTAACTACAGATTATGATTCAGAGAGCATCACAATGTATTTTATGATTTAGGTAGACAAAATATTATGTTTTGTTAGCTCTATGTTTTATTACTCGACTTTTATTGTAAGTGTATTGTTACTGTATGTTTTTAGCAGCATGATACTTACTGAACCACTAGGTATTCAATATTATCAGCAAGTTTTCTATTAGATTAATATACATTTTTGCAGGAACTACTGTATATATATATATATATTTTTTTTTATTTATTTTTTTTTTTTTTAACTGAACCTCTTAGATTAAAATAAAGAAAAAATATTTAAAATATCTGACTGGTTTAACATACAAATTGTTTCTGATTACAAACATTTTTATTTTATTTTTTTTGCTAAATGCCAAAATATTTTGAGATAATTTTTTAGGAAATTCTTTTCAGTTCACATATTCTTTTCTCTGTATTTGACTTTTACACATTAAGACTCAGATAAAAGATTTGGTTTTCCTTCCACATCTTTTCACAATAGCTTGCTTAGTCAGTAGGTCCATTCCTACTGACTGAACCAATATGCAGCTATGTGAGTTTTTCAGCTCTGCTCACTAATTTTTACATCATGGCTCCACAAAGAAACATTAACTTTGTTGTTCTTAGTGGCTTTTTGCTTTGGGTATTGTCTGTTAGAAAGATCAATTTGACCCCAACCTTTAACTTCCTGCTTTACTATTTCCACATAATGTTCTTTCCTCATGATGCCATGTATTTTGTGAAGTGAACCAGTTGCTCTTGCTGCAAACATCTACAGAACATGATGTGATATAGTATCCATCCAGCGATGGATATTTAGTCCATCATTGGATTAAAAAATATAACAATATTTATTAATGCCAGACATATTTTAGCTTTTTTGGACCACAGAACAGTCAGTTTACATCAACGAACACTAATCAGGCTTTTCATGGTGCTGATGGCTTCTTCCTCTCTGAGTGGCCTTTCAGCCCATGTTTGGCAAAAGACTAATTTCATTCCCAAAGAAATCTACAAAGTTTCTGAAAATAGAAATATATTAGGTTTTATATTTGATTTAATATGTAGAATATTTAGAATATCTAATATTTTGTTTCTGTGTCTTTAGGTGATTTATGAAGGTCTATGGATGGTCTGTGTGGCACAAAGTACTGGACAGCAACAGTGCAAAGTGTACGACTACATTCTGTCGCTACCCTTTGACCTTCAGGCTGGCCGCGCCATGATCGTCATCAGCTGCATCCTCTGTGGGCTCAGCCTCCTCATCCTGTTCTTTGGTTCTGACTTGACCAGATGTTTTCAGAACCAAGGCACCAAGGCCAAACTCAGCATGGTGGCCGCAGCGGGCCTCCTGCTGGCCGGCCTGCTGGTGATCATCCCGGTCAGCTGGTCGGCGCATACCTTAATAAGAGATTTCAACAACCCTATATTACTGAATTTACAGAAGAGAGACCTGGGAGTGTGTATCTATATCGGCTGGGCAGCCGGTGTGATGTTGATCCTGACTGGAGTTCTGCTCTGCTGCTTCAGCAGACCCAGATCCAGCAGCTCTAGTGGAACCGTCAAATACCGCAGAGATTCAGGTCTAAATGACAACTTAATTTAGAGGTTTTATGGAAGGGGCTGGTGTCCAATAGACGGAGAGACAAGGGGGTTGATTTGGTAAAAACTGGGAAGACGACACCAGAGATTGTAAATACTTTATGCTAACAATAACTGGATCTGATTATTATTTTTATATTTTTTCTGTTGGTGCTCGAAGGCTTGAACATTTTTATTTCGAACATTTTGTAAGGTCTTTGGGTTGTTTTTTTTTCAAACTGCCTACAAATCATTTATTATGAATTTGTTCTGTTTGTTTCTTTACACTGATCACTAGAGATTAAAAGCTGGTGTGCTGATGATCCTGACTGGAGTTCTGCTCTGCTGCTTCAGCAGACCCAGATCCAGCAGCTCAGGAGGAACCACCAGCTGCTACAGCTACAGGGCTGCAAACAATGACGTCATTTAATGAGAGGCTTTATGGAAGAGACTGGTGTCCAACAGACGGGTAGACAATGGAGCTAAAACTGAGAAGACGACACTAGTGACTGTAGCAAAAATATTATATGCTAAGAATAAGGTCTGATTATTATTTCCATAATTTTAACTCTGTGTGCTTTAAAGTATGTACTCTGTATATGTTAATTTCTAACATTTTGATTTGTTTTTTTTTATCTAGGCAAAACTCTTAAATTTAGAGTATTTTTTTGGAAATGTCACTTAAAATTGACTTTAAAAAAGACATAAGCTTAACAGAATATTAAGATGCATTAAGAGTTTCTGTTAACAGAAAAATTACATTTCATAGTGATCGTTATCTTGTGTTTCCTTATTTAATCCCTTTCACTTTTCTGTCAATTCTTTCATAATTTCTTTATTCCATTATAGAAAGCTGCCAATCAGATGTGCCTCATGAAACTAATTTATGATCAAGTTTCTGAGATAATCTTACTTTCTACCGTTAAAACATTTACTGTAAGTTGTTTTGTACTATTTTTGTGTCTCACCAAAGATTAAAGATGTTTTAAGGAAAAGTTTTTAAAAAAATCAATCTAAACACACAGAAGACTCACTTCATTAAAGATTTTTTTTAATTAAAAGAATCTATTTAAACTTTATCATAGAACTTTATCTGTGCAATGCATCTGCTGTTTAAGTCCTTTTATTTGACTCTTATGCAAAAAGAAGAGTTTTCCACCTTTTTTTATATACACCAGTAAGAAAAATACACATATAAACAGTGGAAATTAGTTTTCTTGACATTATTGCTGGACTCGCCTTTCATGAGAGAAGAACTTGATGTGAAGAAAATTCACAATTATACTGCTGTGAAAATACAGAAGTGTAATCTCAGAGAAGTGTGAATTTCATTGAATATTTTCCGAGTCACATTGTTTGCGTGCCGGAATAATCCAAGTTTATTTTCGGCGGAGGTAAGCAACTTTGTTTTAATTTTTATCTTTGCTAAATGAAGACCGTAAACTATTAAAATGTCGGGCTGTTTTTAAAAAGTCATAAGTTATTTGTATGAAATTCCTCCCAGAAACTGCCTTTTGATTTTTACCTACAGTGCATCTGGAAAGCTCTTCACTTTTTCCACATTTTGTTTTTGAGTTGTTTCAAGATCTGCAGAACTGGCCGGGATTTTATGGCAGGATCAGGATCAGTTTTAACACAGTCATTTAGACAATATGTGCCAAATACCACACCAAGGTCTGCAAGAATCTCCATTTGGATGGGGAGAGCTTTAACCACATTACCTCAACCGCTGCAGAACATGTCCCAGCCTATTCTCATTCTCCTTCAAGGAATCTGAAAAGATGACCAAGTCGTCAAGGAATATCAAAACCTCCCTAAGATTAATGTCCCCGTGCAACTCTCCGTTAACCTCTGGAAAGTGCTGCATGCCACATCCAATTAAACTCATAAAACCCTAGAGGGCAGATAAAAGCAGTTTTGGGTTTGTCTTCCTCCTCCATCTCAATTTGGTCCAGACTAAGTCCATTACTAAAAACTATTTGGGTCCAAAAAGTACTGAAAAAGTCTCCTCAATGTTTGGGAGTGCTTAAGCATCCCTTATAGCCACGTCATTTAATGTGCAATAGTCAATACACAGGCGAACGTTGGCATCCTTCTTTTTGACAACAATAGGAGAGAAATCAGAGGATTCAAATTCCCGGATCACCCCAGCTTCCAAAGCATCGTCAGATGCTTCCTCACCCCCTCACAGTCATCAGGATGAATGGACCTTGATCGTTTGAGGAGAATGAGGGGATTAGGCAGAGCTCCTCCATACTAAGCTCTGCTCTCCTTCCGACAAAACAAACCGGTCAGATATAGCAAAAAATAAAACTTTCTGAAACACTAACGTCTTCAAATAAAATAATAACTCAAACCTTAGCGCAAGGTTCAAAACCACCAGGTTATATGAAACAGATGAAATATTTTCTGTAGGTTTTCTCAGCACACGGATGATTGAAAACACCAGAAACGATTGAACTACCCAGAAACAGAGAAGAAGTAACTAGCTACAGCGAGTCGCGTCTAACTCTTGAACATTTAAATAAATTAGAAGAAGCGAAAGTTGAAGGTGCTTAATGTTCTTTGTCCCAAAGCAGATATTCCTTTAAGAAAAAATTTAACAAACTTCGCTTATGGTTGCAAACAGCATTGCAGGGAGATAAAAAGGAAAAAGTGCAGGAACATGACAGATAAAAACCAAAATATACTTCAGTGGAGATGTGAAAAAACACATGGAAGACATGAAAATGAACAAAGATCCTTATTTTGGTATAGACTGATGAAAATATATTAAAGCAAGATTATTAGCTTTACATATAATGTTTGAGTTCATAAAAACATGAGTGAAAAACACTTTTAAACAGCTTGTAAAACTAATGTTCAGCAGAACATTAGTCTGCTTTACTAGAGTATTTAAGTATTTTAATGTACACATGGCAGTTGATTTCTTTCTTTGATGCACTAAATATATTTAGTGTTTTTGTATATATTGATATATAAATATATTATTTTATTTTGGCAACTACTTATATAGGAAAGTGAAACTAAACTCTTAAAGTTACACATCTGTTTGGCCATATCTAATTTAAAAAATATGTCATAAGATCATTTTTTGGCAATATCGCCAACCCCTAATAGAGCTCTTTGACAAAACAAAGTAAGAAAATATGAAATGAAAATACCAAGGGAATAAATTGCTCCCCTTGTTTCTTTAGATGCATGTTGTGATAATAAGGCTTTGTTTTTTTTTTGTTCTCTTTTTTCTTATTGTGTTCTTGTATCTCTAATCTACAGTACCTGGGTAAGTTTGAGTGTCTGTGACTCGATTCCTTAGCTGGAAAATCCTGGCCAGTATACTAGCAGGAATCTTCTTCAGTGTGTCCTCCAAGGATCTGGCTCGCCATCACATCCAAACATCAATAGGGAAAGAAAAAAAGAGAAAATTATTCTACGCATAATATGCAGAACAAAAGAAAACTAGAAAATTTCGGAAGAAATTTAGCCGGGGCCTGCCAAGGCGCGCCCGTCGGGCATGGGCCCGGCGTCGTCACGCCACAAATCGGCGTCGACGCTAAAGAACGCCGCAACGTAATCAGTGGCACGCCGAGAATCGCAAGAACGTTAAGCGAGGCGGACGTGCACCATTCAGTATTATAAAGTAAGTATATCAGCTAAAATCAGCAGAAACGCTAATGTTAGCGTCATTGCTTTCATCAGTATGTGGGAAAGCACTAGGATATTTTCTGTAATTGATTTACTCCATTCAGTATACTAAACATTGCTAAAAAGTAAAATAAATAGCTAATAGCTTATTGAAGCTAAAATGCTAACGCTAATGAACCTTGCACTGAACTGTTTAGTAACAGTTCAATGCTCATAAACTGCAGGAAGGCAGTTCATTAGCATTTACCTAATGATTGTCACAAATATAAATTTTCAATAACGCACACACACACAACATATTACAGTTTAAAAATATATATTGACCTTATGTTAAAGATTTCTACAAACTTTTTACAGGTAAAGTTTACAATGAACCAAAATTACAACATTTAAAGAATACCATAAATTTAAGAATCTAATGTCTCTGCAATAAAAAGAAATTGCTATCTTTTTTATTTTTAAACAACACCTCATATTGTTAAATAACTGATTTTATGTATTCAAGTTTTAAATATTACATTTGAGTTTGCATGGATGTAAAATTACTGCTCAGTTTAAAAATTACAGTATTTTTAAACTGAGCAGTTTAAAAATATGCTCAGTATTTTTAAACTGCTCAGCTAAACTTTGCTCTTTAGCTCGTTAGCTTGTCGATGTTTCAGTTTTATTCGCTGGGAAAATTATTCTTTGTCTGCTTTGAAGATAAGCAGACAAATAATAAAAAACAAGTTTTGATATTAACTCTCAACTTCATTCACAAAACTTTTTCGTTATTTATTACGCAACGAACATGCATTTCACATAAGAACAAAACAATGAGGTGACGTTGCCTGTCCTTGAACACAACGCTGATCCCTCTTCACCCTGTCACCAACTCACACACATCCTCATTGTGTTGTGTTCTGTAAATAAACAAAACACAAGCAAAATCAATAAACTATATGCATATTCCAGTATACTGAGTTTTGGTTTTACATTCATTCTATTTAAATTTAGTTTGTTCGTGCTTACCAATGTTTCCCCTGGTCAGTTCGTCGATGTCTGGTTTTAGTTCTATTCTGTGGCAATCCGCAAAACGGCGTGTAGGTTTTCGTCAGTAATGCGCGATCTGTGCTTGGCCTTGTTTAAAGTCATTATTGAAAACATCTGTTCGCACAGATAGGTGCTTCCAAACGTGGACAAAACACGAGCTGCATGGAGTCGAAGCTGTGGCATCAAATCAGGGGGCAGTAGACGGTAAAAGTCCTCGATTGAAACATCACGGGACTTCGCTCTTTAGCTTGTTAGCTTGTCGATGTTTCAGTTTTATTCGCTGGGAAAATTAATAATCAGCTTGAGGTGACTCTGCTGCACTCTAGTGGCGAGAAGCCGTAATGTTGGTTGGTAAGAATCGGAAGGCATTATGGGATATGTAGTTTGTAGTCAATTCGTGCTCAAAACCTATTTTAAGTCAATCAATGGGGCTGTAAAACGGTGGTAGGGGGGAGAGGGCCACATAAAATGACGTAGCCGGCCACATGTGGCCCGCGGGCCTTGAGTTTGACACATGTGCAATAGAGGATCTATCTGCTGCTCATGCAAAACAGTCTATTTTAATCCCA